>NC_073692.1:198092558-198114150 GCF_029784155.1 Uranotaenia lowii
GTGGATTAGGTATATTATTAGAGAACATTTCACGGTGCAAACTAAATCTAGTGCTTCTTGAAGCTCGAACTAGCTAATCTTACTCTTGACAAACTCTTTAAGAACTGTACTAAAAAAAAAAAAACACTTTCTTTTGTGAAAAACTTCTGCTTGCATCGATGAAAGTTCAGGAAATTTTCAAGTTAAAAATAGCTTGTGATGTATTATTTACATGCGACAATTTTTCAAGTGGTTTTTGATAATGCTATAATGTGATTATAATGATAAATATAAGCACGAATAATTTTGGTCAACACTGACCCCAACATTTAAGTCAACTTTTTTTTCAATTCCTTTGATTTTAAATAATCGATCTTCTTCGATTATTTTTTACTTCGAGGTTACCGCAGGGCCCTTTAAGACTGACAGAACAATTTTATTACATGCATCATGATCGAACGCTTGTTTTCCATCAGGCAATTCCAGAATCAGGAAAATTCCCGTATTTTCAAGATTGCGCTAAAAAAAATTTTCTTTGTAATTCCTGTTGTGAAGGTATCTAAACAACCACTTAATAAGGCCTGAAGGCACAAATTTCTTTTGGTAATACTTTGTGTGTAACTTTTTATTGCGTGGATGGAATCGGATGAAATTCTTAGCAATATTTGTTAGCCTGTGAGGTAAGACTTTTCTAGATTTTCCACAACTTTGTACAAAATATGCTGTCTGTCTTCTTTTTGTTTGGAAGTCGTTTATTATCGCGCCAGCTCTAAATTTTACTTCGGAAATCTAGATTTCTTACTTCCGACTGACTTCCGACAAAGGAAAATGAAGTACTAGATTGTCAGAAGTCTGTGTTGAGCTTTCATTTCACGAGCGACGTATCTAAAAAAAATTTAGATGACAACTAAAAAAACCACTTGACAGATAGTCACCAAATTTTGCTCATGTCAACAATACATTGTAAAAAATCATTTTTTCTGAAAAAAAAATCACTAGATTCTATCCCTGAAATCAAAAGTTATTCACATAAGAAAGTGCTGCATTTTTTTTTTCAAGTACAGGCCTGTTATCCAATTTTTCACATGTGGAAAATACATTTTAAGCCAGTTTAACGGAATATTTCATGATTAACATCCATGAAACCTTTTTTAATAAAGTATATAATGACTTTTTATATCGTGATATTACTGTATTAACATTCTTGTTCTATAACCAGCTGAAGTTCTTGTTTGAATTTAAAATTCAAATAATTATGTTTCTAGTTTAAGTTCTATTATTTTCTCGTTCATAATCTTGTTTCAGAACTAGTTCTCGTTCAAATTGTAATTCCTATACTAGCTCTAGTCATAAAGCTTGTTCTACTTAAGCTTGTTTCTAGTTCGAGTTTTTTATGATCTAATACGAGATTCTATTCTAGAATCTAGATTCTAGTTCTAGATTCCAGTTCTAGCTTAAAGTTTTTATAATCTGAATTCTTGTTCCAGATTCTAGTTCTTGAATCAAATTCTAAATTCCAGCTCAAGATTTAAGTTCTTGATCCTAGTTCTAAATTCTAATTCTAGCTAAAGATTCTAGTTCTCAATTCTAATTCAAGATTCTAGTTCTTGGTTCCAATCTTGATTTCAGTTCTATATTCCAGCTCTAGATTATAATTCTAAATTCTAGTTCTAAATACTAGTCTATATTTTACTTCTTGATTCTAGTTCTAGATTCTAGTTCTAGATTCTAGTTCTAGACTCCAGTTCTAGATTTCGGTTCTAGATTCTAGATCTAGATTCTAGTTTTGAATAATTGTTCTCAATTCTAGTTCTAGATTCTAGTTCTGAATTCTAGTTCTAGATTCTAGTTTTAGATTTTAGTTCATGAATCTTTTTCTAGATTCTAGATTCTAGTTCAAGATAATAGTTCTAGATTCTAGTTCCAGATTCTAGTTCTAGATTCTAGTTTTAGATTCTAGTTCTAGATTCAAGTTCTAAATGCTAGTTCTAGATTCTAGATTATAATTCTAGAATAAAATTTTAGAATCTAGTTCTAGATTCTAGTTCTAGATTCTCGTTCTAGATTCTAGTTCTAGATTCTAGTTCTAGATTCTAGTTCTTGATTCTAGTTCTAGATTCTAGTTCTAGATTCTAGTTCTAGATTCTAGTTCTATATTCTAGATCTAGATTCTAATTCTAGAATGTAATTTAAGATTCTAGTTCTAGATTCTAGTTCTAGATTCTACTTCTATATTCTAGTTCTAGATTCTAATTATAGAATGTAATTTTAGATTCTAGTTCTATATTCTAGTTCTAGATTCTAGTTCTTGATTCTAGTTCTAGATTCTAGTTCTAGATTCAAGCTCTAGATTCTAGTTCTAGATTCTAGTTCTAGATTCTAGTTCTAGATTCTAGTTTTGAAGAATTGTTCTAAATTCTAGTTCTAGATTCTAGTTCTAGATTCTAGTTCTCGATTCTAGTTTTAGATTTGAGTTCAAGAATCTTATTCTAGATTCTAGTTCTAGATTCTGGTTCTAGATTCTAGTTCTAGATTCTAGTTCTAGATTCTACTTCTAGATTCTATTTCTAGATTCAAGTTCTAGATTCTAGTTGAAGATTCTAGTTCTGGATTCTAGTTCTTGATTCTAGTTCTTGATTCTAGTTCTTTATTCTAGTTCTAGATTCTAGTTTTGAAGAATTGTTCTAAATTCTAGTTCTCGATTCTAGTTTTAGATTTGAGTTCAAGAATCTTATTCTAGATTCTAGTTCTAGATTCTGGTTCTAGATTCTAGTTCTAGATTCTAGTTCTAGATTCTACTTCTAGATTCTATTTCTAGATTCAACTTCTAGATTCTAGTTGAAGATTCTAGTTCTGGATTCTAGATCTTGATTCTAGTTCTTGATTCTAGTTCTTTATTCTAGTTCTAGATTCTAATTTTAGATTATAGTTCTAGATTCTAGTTCTAGATTCTAGTTCTTGATTCTAGTTCTAGATTCTAGTTCTAGATTCAAGATCTAGACTCTAGATCTAGATTCTAGTTCTAGATTCAAGTTCTAGATTCTAGTTCTAGATTCTAGTTCTAGATTCTAGTTCCAGATTCTAACTCTAGAATCTAGTTTTAAATTGTAGTTCTAGATTCAAGGTGTAGATTCTAGTCCTAAATTCAAGTTCTTGATTCTAGTTCTAAATTCAAGTTCTAGATTCAAGTTCAAGATTCTAGTTCTAGATTCTAGTTCGAGATTCTAGTTCTAGATTCTAGTTCTAGATTCTAGCTCTAAATTCTAGTTCTTAATTCTAGTTCTAGATTCAAGTTCTAGATTTTAGTTCTAGATTCAAGTTCTAGATTCTAGTTCTAGATTCAAGTTTTCGATTCTTGTTCTAGATTTTTGTTCTAGATTCAAGTTCTAGATTCTAGTTCTAGAATCTAGTTCTAGATTCTAGATCTAGATTCTAGTTCTAGATTCTAGTTCTAGATTCTAGTTCTAGATTCGAGCTCTAGATTCTAGTTCTAAATTCTAGTTATAGATTCTAGTTCTAGATTATAGCTCTATTTTCTAGTTCTAAATTCTTGTTCTAAATTCAAGTTCTTGATTCTAAATCTAGATTCTAGTTCTAGATTCCAGTTCTAGATTCTAGTTCTAGATTCTAATTCTAGTTCTAAATTCTAGTTGTAGATTCAAGTTCTAGATTCTAGTTCTAGATTCAAGTTCTAGATTCTATTAATAGATTCTAGTTCTAGATTCTAGTTCTAGATTCTAGCTCTAAATTCTAGTTCTTAATTCTAGTTCTAGATTCAAGTTCTAGATTTTAGTTCTAGATTCAAGTTCTAGATTCTAGTTCTAGATTCAAGTTTTCGATTCTTGTTCTAGATTTTTGTTCTAGATTCAAGTTCTAGATTCTAGTTCTAGAATCTAGTTCTAGATTCTAGATCTAGATTCTAGATCTAGATTCTAGTTCTAGATTCTAGTTCTAGATTCGAGCTCTAGATTCTAGTTCTAAATTCTAGTTATAGATTCTAGTTCTAGATTATAGCTCTATTTTCTAGTTCTATATTCTTGTTCTAAATTCAAGTTCTTGATTCTAAATCAAGATTCTAGTTCTAGATTCCAGTTCTAGATTCTAGTTCTAGATTCTAATTCTAGATTCTAGCTCTAAATTCTAGTTCTAAATTCTAGTTGTAGATTCAAGTTCTAGATTCTTGTTCTAGATTCAAGTTCTAGATTCTATTAATAGATCCTAATTCTAGATTCTTGTTCTAGATTCTAGCTCTAGATTCTAATTCTAGATTCAAGTTCAAGATTCTAGTTCTAGATTCTAGTTCCAGATTCTAGTTCCAGATTCTAGTTGCAAATTCTAGTTCCAGATTTAAGTTCCAGATTGTAGTTCCAGATTCTAGTTCTAGATTATGGTTCAATATTCAAATTCTTTTTTTCTAGTACTACATTCTAGTTACAGATTCTAGTTCTACATTCAAGTTCTAGATTCTAGTTCTAGAATCTAGTTCTAAATTATAGTTCTAGAATCTAGTTCTAGATTCTAGTTCTGGATTCTTGTTCTAGATTCTAGCTCTAGATTCTAGTTCTAGATTCGAGTTCTAGATTCAAGTTTTAGATACAAGTTCTAGATACAAGTTTTAGATTCTAGTTCTAGATTCTAGTTCTAGATTCTAGTTCTAGATTCTAGTTCTAAAGTCTAGTTCTAGATTCAAATTCTAGATTCTAGTTCCAGATTCTAGTTCAAAATTCAAGTTCTTTTTCTAGTACCACATTCTAGTCATAGATTCTAGTTCTAGATTCTAGTTCTAAATATTAGTTCTAGATTCTAGTTCTAGATTCTAGTCCTCGATTCTAGTCCTTGATTCTTGTTCTAGATTCAAGTTCTAGATTCAAGTTTTTGACTCTAGTTCTAGATCCTAGTTCTAGATTCTAGTTCTAGATCTAGTTCTAGATTCTAGTTCTTGATTCTAGTTCTAGATTCTAGTTCAAGATTCTAGCTCTAAATTCTAGTTCTTAATTCTAGTTCTAGATTCAAGTTCTAGATTCTAGTTCTAGATTCTAGTTCTAGATTCAAGTTCTAGATTCTATTTATAGATTCTAATTCTAGATTCTAGTTCTAGATTCTAGATCTAGATTGTAGTTCTAGATTCTAGCTCTAGATTCTAGTTCTTAATTCTTGTTCTAGATTCTGGCTCGAGATTCTTATTCTAGATTCAAGTTCTAGATTCTAGTTCTGGATTCTAGTTCTAAATTCTAGTTCCAGATTCTAGTTCCAAATTCTAGTTCCAGATTTTAGTTCCAGATTGTAGTTACAGATTCTAGTTCTAGATTATGGTTCAATATTCAATTTCTTTTTTTCTAGTACTACATTCTAGTTATAGATTCTAATTCTACATTCTAGTTCTAGATTCTAGTTCTAGAATCTAGTTCTAAATTATAGTTCTAGAATCTAGTTCTAGATTCTAGTTCTGGATTCTTGTTCTAGATTCTAGCTCTAGATTCTAGTTCTAAATTCGAGTTCTAGATTCTAGTTTTAGATACTAGTTCTAGATTCAAGTTCTAGAATCAAGTTCTAGATTCTAGTTCTAGATTCTAGTTCTAGATTCTAGTTCTAGATTCTAGTTCTAGATTCTAGTTCTAGATTCTAGTTCTAGATTCTAGTTCTAGATTCTAGTTCTAGATTCTAGTTCTAGATTCTAGTTCTAGAGTCTAGTTCTAGATTCAAATTCTAGATTCTTGTTCCAGATACTAGTTCCGGATTCTAGTTCTGGTTCAAAATTCAAGTTCTTTTTTCTAGTAACACATTCTAGTTATAGATTCTAGTTCTACATTCTAGTTCTGGATTCTAGTTCTAGAATCTAGTTCTAGATTCTAGTTCTAGATTCTAGTTCTAGATTCTAGTTCTAGATTCTAGTTCTAAATATTAGTTCTAGATTCTTGTTCTAGATTCAAGTTCTAGATTCAAGTTCTTGATTCTAGTTCTAGATTCTAGTTTTAGATTCTAGTTCTAGATTCTAGTTCTAGATTCAAGTTCTAGATTCTAGTTCTAGATTCTAGTTCTAAATTCTAGTTCTAGATTCAAGTTCTAGATTCTAGTTCTGGATTCTAGTCCTTGATTCTAGCTGTAGATTCTAGTTCTAAATTCAAGTTCTAGATTGTAGTTCTATATTCTAGATATAGATTCTAGTTCTAGACTCAAGTTCTAGATTCTAGTTCTAGAATCTAGTTCTAGATTATAGTTCTAGAATCTAGTTCTGGATTCTAGTTCTAGATTCTAGCTCTAGATTCTAGTTCTAAATTCGAGTTCTAGATTCTAGTTCTAGATTCTAGTTCTAGATTCTAGTGCCAGATTCTAGTTCTAGATTCTAATTCTAGATTCTAGTCCTAGATTCTTGTTCTAGATTCTAGTTCCAGATTCTAGTTCCTGATTCTAGTTCTTGGTTATTGTCGCAGATTATTGTTCTAGATTCAAGTTCTAGATTCTAGTTCTCTATTCTAGTTCTAGATTCTAGTTCTAGATTCTAGTGTTAGGTTCAGTTCTGGATTCTTGTTCTAGATTCTTGACTCAAATTCTAGATTCTAGTTCTAGTTTCTATTTCCTTGTTCTATTTTCTAGTTCAAGTTTCTAGTTCTAGTTTCTAGTTCTAGTTTCTCGTTCTATATTCTAGTTCTAGATTGTAGTTAAGATTCCAGTTCTAGATTCTAATACAAGATTTTAGTTCAAGTTTCTAGTTCTAGATTCTTATTTTAGATTCTTGTTATAGATTCTTATTCTTGGTTCAAGTTCTAAATTCTAGTTCTAGATTCTAGTTCTAGATTCTAGTTCTGAATTCTAGCTTTAAATTTCTAGATTCTAGTTCCTATTTTTTTTTTTTGACGTAGAATTACGTCTTACGGCAACACTATAGGGGGGCAAATTGAAATTTGCGAACAGATCTCGCGTCACGAAAGCTTTCCATTTGACAGACATCCTATCTAAAGGATTATGACGTCATCACCAACGCCTGCTTTGATGGGTTTTGTTTTTCCCTACCTACGAAAGGTATAAAACAAAGGGCCCGTCGACCGACTCGGTTTCTTTCTCTGTTAGCCGTCAAGCTGAACAGACCGTTGCTGCACTTCGATCTGAGTGTGGACCCCACCAGTGGTAATCCGACTCAGATATCGATTTGCAGTAGTTCAGTGGCAACCGTGGACCAGTGAGCAACGATGATGGTGAGCAGCGATGACGGCCACCACACCAGCGTAGACAGCCAGCGGCGGAGGCGTTCAGTGGCGGAGGACTCCAGTGGCAGTGGCAGGGATCCTACAGGTCATCGCAAGTGGCGTTGTATAATCGAATTATGTCACATGGTCCGATTATGTTGCATGGTCGGATTATGTCACATGGTCAATTTATGTTGCATGGGCGATTATGTTGCATAGTTGGATTTTGTTACATGGTCGGATTATGTCACATGGTCCGATTATGTTGCATAGTCGGATTATGTCACATGGTCGATGGTTCGATTTCGTCACATGGTCGAATTATGTTGCATGGTCGGATTATGTCACATGGTCGATTATGTCACATGGTCCGATTATGTTGCATGTTTAGATTTCGTCACATGGTCGATTTATGTTGCATGGTCGGATTATGTCACATGGTCCGATTATGTTGCGTGATCGATTTATGTCACATGGTCGATAATGTTGCATGGTCGGATTATGTTGCATGGTCGGATTGTGTTACATGGTCCGTTTATGCTGCATGGGCGATTATGTCACATGGTCCGATTATGTTGCATGGTTAGAGTTCGTCTCATGGTCGATTTATGTTGCATGGTCGGATTATGTCACATGGTCGGATTATGTTGCATGGTCGGATTATGTCACATGGTCCGATTATGTTGCATAGTCGGATTATGTCAAATGGTCGATGGTTGGATTTCGTCACATGGTCGGATTATGTTGCATGGTCGGATTATGTTGCATGGTCGGATTATGTCACATGGTCGATTATGTCACATAGTCCGATTATGTTGCATGGTTAGATTTCGTCACATGGTCGATTTATGTTGCATGGTCGGATTATGTCACATGGTCCGATTATGTTGCGTGATCGATTTATGTCACATGGTCGATAATGTTGCATGGTCGGATTATGTCACATGGTCCGTTTATGTTGCATGGGCGATTATGTCACATGGTCCGATTATGTTAGATGATCGATTTATGTCACATGGTCGATGATGTTGCATGGTCAGATTATGTCACGGTCCATTTATGTTGCATGGGCGATTATGTCACATAGTCCGATGATGTTGCATGATCAGATTATGCCACGTGGTCGGATTATGTTGCATGGTCGGATTATGTTACATAGTCGGATTATGTCACATGGTCGATGGTTGGATTTCGTCACATGGTCGGATTATGTTGCATGGTCGGATTATGTCACATAGTCCGATTATGTTGCATGGTTAGATTTCGTCACATGGTCGATTTATGTTGCATGGTCGGATTATGTCACATATTCCGAATATGTTGCATGATCGGATTATGTCACATGGTCAGATTATGTTGAATGATCGATTTATGGCACATGGTCGATAATGTTGCATGATCCGATTATGTCACATGGTTCGATTATGTTGCATGGTTTAATTTTGTCACATGGTCGGATTATGTGACATGGTCCGATAATGTTGCATGGTCGGATTTTGTCACATGGTCGAATTATGTTGCATGGTCGATTATGTTGCATAGTTGGAATTCGTCACATGGTCGGATTATGTTGCATGGTCGAATTATGTCACATGGTCCGATTATGTTGCATGATCGGATTATGTTGCATGGTCGGATTATGTCACATGGTCAATTTATGTTGCATGGGCGATTATGGTGCATAGTTGGATTTTGTTACATGGTCGGATTATGTCACATGGTCCGATTATATTGCATGATTGATTTATGTCACATGGTTGATATTGTTGCATGGTCGAATTATGTCACAGGGTCCATTTATGTTGCATGGGCGATTATGTCACTCGGTCCGATTATGTTGCATGATCGGATTATGTTGCATGATTCAAATTTATGTCACATGGTCGATAATGTTCCATGGTCGGATTATGGCACAGGGTCCATTTATGTTGCATGGGCGATTATGTCACATAGTTCGATGATGTTGCATGATCAGATTATGTATCATGGTCGGATGAGGTTGCATGATCGGATTATGTCACATGGTCCGATTATGTTGCATGATCGATTTGTCACATTGTCGATAATGTTGCATGGGCGATTATGTCACATGGTCCGATTCTGTTGCATAGTTTAATTTTGTCACATGGTCGGATTATGTTGCATGGTCGGATTATGTCACATGGTCCGATTATGTTGCATGGTCGATTATGTCACATGGTCCCATTATGTTGCATGGTTGGATTTCGTCACATGGTCGGATTATTTTGCTTGGTCAGATTATGTCTTATGGTCCATTTCTGTTGCATGGGCAATTATGTCACATGGTCCGATTTTGTTGAATGGTCGGATTATAACAAATGGTCCGATTATGTCGCATGGTTGGATTATGTTGCATGATCAGAATCTGTCACATGCTCCGATTATGTTGCATGGTCCGATTATGTTGCATGGTCGGATTATGTTGCATGATTCGATAATGTCACATGGTCGATTTTGTTGCATGATCGAATCATGTCACATGGTCGATTATGTTGCATGGTCGGATTATTTCACATGGTCCAATTTTGTTACATAATCGGATTATGTCACATGGTCTTGTTATCTTGCATGATCCGATTATGTCACATGGTCCGATTACGTCACATGGTCGGATTATGTCACATATTTGTTGCATGGTCGATTATGTCACAGGATCGGATTATGTCACATGGTCCGATTATGTTGCATGATTCGATTATGTTGAATGGTTGGATTTTGTCACATGGTCGGATTATGTTGCATGATCGAGTTTTGTAGCGTGGTCGGATTTTGTCACATGGTCAAAATATGTTGCATGGTCGAAAATGTAGCATGATCAAATAATGTCACATCTTCGATTTAACTGCATGATCGGATATTGTCACATGGTTGATTATATTGCATAATCAGATTGTGCCACATGGTCGATTATGTTGCATGGTCGGATTATGTCAGATGGTCGATTTTATTGCATGGTTGAATTAGGTCACCTGGTCGAATTATGTTACATGATCTGATTATGTTGCATGATCCGATTATGTCACATGTACTGCATGCTCAGATTATTTCTGGTGATAGGTTTATGTCACATGGTTAAATTCTGTTAAATGAGTGAAATTTGTCACGTCATATTGCCATTTTGACACTCATATGTTGGTCATTTCAAAAATGCACTATAAGTTCTGTTATTCTATACATTGACAAAAAACAATTGCGTAATTCTACGTTTAGCGGTCGTAGCCAAATTACTACCGCCTCCACTTTTTTTTTGACACCAAAGTGAACAGTTTTAAACCATTAGAAGGATCCGATAAACAAGTTGTTTATTTTGAATTACTCATTAAATGATACCCTAAAAATTCTTCTATTGGTCGCACAAAATCCCTACAGGAAAATGACATCATTCTTACCTCCTCTCGCATCTCCTGCACGTGGATGTGATAGCCTCGGATGATGCCGTTGCGGTTCTTCTCCTTTGGGGGCTTCCAGGACACGTGGATTGTGGTCGAATTGACGGGGGTGGCCTTGACATCCTGCGGATCTCCGGGCACTGTTTTTTGGTGGTATCAAAATTTGTTTTTGGATTGGAATCAAGGATGGTTGAAAGGAATTGGGAAAATAAAAAAATACTATTAGTATCGCACGAAATTGATGGTTTCGGTATCAAACATCTACAAATAAAATTAAAAATAAAATAAATTAACCCTATACTACTTCGGTTAGTTAACTTATGTTATAAATCCTTTCAAATTAGTATTTTTAGTAAAAGGTAAGTAAGAGGTTCCCTTTCATCCAAAAGCAATCGTACAATGATTGAAATTTTACGAGTAAAACCTAAGCTCTTTACAGCTAAAGTAGCATCATGGCACAACCAATTTAGTTAAGCCAAAATTATTCCCGTGTAAAGTAAATCCCCGTTTGGAGTGTTTCGGTTGTAAAACTCCGTTCCAATGCACCGGAAAATCCGAGACACTGAACCTTCCCTGCTGCTGCTACCGATAAGTATCTCCTAGGTATCGTGTGCGAATTCCTTCATTCGGTGAGAAAATAATATCAACAAGGCAACAACGAAAATAACAGCAAGAAAACAATCAGCCCACACCCACAACCTATTCGTACATACATAAGGTAACGAACGGACGAACGAACGATAAACGACATTCGAGGAATCATTAAAACCGGAGTGAGACGATTCAAAGTGTTATCGCTGCAATTACAACCCAAACAAAAACAAAAACAAGAACAGCAGTATTTAGCAACGACAAACGATCCTTGGAGCAGAGGATCAGAGCGAATGGAAGCTTCGCGGAAATTCCCAAACTCAATCCACCCGACAATTCTCCCGGTTTGGCGTCTCCGAGCAGTCCAGGAGACTTGAGGTGGTGTACCCACTTTTCCAAATTAGCGACATCCTGCTATTTGGCTTAATATTGGCGAGAGTCAGGGGTAAAACGGGGCAATGATGTTTCGTTTGAAGAGTTATATATTTCTTCTTAATTATGTAACGAAATTGCATGAAATTACAGGAAAATTTATTTGGAGTTATTCAACAAATCACTGTTAAACAGTTCTGAATAAATTAAGGCAATAAAGTAATAAACGTAGACGCTAGTTAAACATTGTTTGTTCTGAATTAAAAGATTTAAGGAATTCATTTTATGCGCTCGGTACGAGAACAATATGTATAACTGAAAAATCTGCTATTGGTTCCAATTAAAAATCAGAATGAAATTGTTGAACTTTTTTTTCCATTAAATTGATGAATTTAACACTGCCATTATTTTTGCTTCAAGGGTTTCAGTTACCCAATTTAATTATTTAAATAGTTTCAATAACAAAGAAAAAAAATTATTTTCATTATTTAAAGGATAAACGATATTTAAACAAAGTAATATTTTCTATAGTCCAACCCAATTTTTCCAAAGTTGTTATTGAATTTTCATTCAATTAAACTAGAGGGTTATCAGATACAAACAGTTGAATGAACGAAATCAGAATTACAAACATCTTCGGAATACTAAAAATCTTGAAGAGATTTTATTAAGATTTGGAGATTCTGTTCACAAATTATAATACTTTAATTCGATAGCGTTGATCACCAAACGTTAAATTGGAAGACAATTGAATCGAAAGTATTGAGTACATAGCTTCATCTGTGTTGACATTTATTGTTTTTTTAATTTTTAAAATCACATATCGTAAACTTATATTCAGCTTCAGGGTTATGTATTCGTAAACTGTTAATAATGAATATGCAAACTAAAAACCAACAAAATGGGATGAACGCACAATAAACTAAACTGTATTTGTGGAAAAAAAACAATTTTACAGGATTCAAACAGCTCGACAGAAAAGGGAAAAGTTGATCATCAAACTTTCCGCTCGAATTTGATCATTACAGACTGTGAAATAGAGTTGATCCTCAAATTGACACCTGGAATAAGAAAAGACTCTCCTCAATTGTTATCTTTTTAAACGTTTGGTACCAAAATTTAGGCAAAACACTCAGTAAAGTGCTATCTGAACAGTCCAGGGATTTTTGGAAAATATTAATACCTAGGGAAATAAGATCAAGTTTGAGAGTGCCTTTTTGAGTGGGGCTTCTGTCTGAAATGCAGTTTAAGCAAATTATTAGTCAACACATTTTTTGAGTCGTTTGTTTAGCTAGATGACTCAATTCTGAGGTACCAGACCAACTAGAAATTTGTACATTGTGAAAAACATTAGTTTAATCTGAGTCATATTTAGGTTATATATTTCCGACTATTCTTATTAATAAGACCTTCAAAGGAATTTTCAAAGAAAATGGAAAATTATAGTAGTGGTTGTTCATCGTAAATAATGTTATTACTAAGTACTATTTATGGGCAGTCAAACATTTTGATGTCATATTAACAGTGATGAATATCACCCTTAAAAAAGTTAACTCATTTTTGAAGCCTTATTATAATTTATCTTAACTCTAATCGAAAGGCAGTCTTCGAATGAAATATTTGTCATAACCAAGGCTTTAAGAAAAATTGTATTCAAGTTATTGATGTGAAACTGTTTTTTATGTTACTCCCGAACAAAATGTCTTAAAAATTCCATACAAACTTCAGACTCGTTGAGCGACCCCTTCCCGTGATCCGTTCTGGCCCAAATTTCGCATGAGATCTTGTACTATTTTTGTTCTTTATTTGGTTATGACAGAAGAAGTTTATAAAAACTGTTAACGGTTCCCAGACAGTGTTACAGTCCCAGGGTTGTAATTTTAACATAACACTTCACAGGTTTGAAATATCCTATACAAATTTGGGACAGTCTACTGTTGAGTCTACACCTCCGCCATTCGACCAATCGGTTCCGATACTCAACGAAGCATTCCGGATTTACTCTGTTCATTACTTACGACCAACATTCTGCCAATATCTTGACGATAACGTAAATCGAAGATATGCAAACAGTTTGCATGCTCGTAAAGGACTTTCGACACTTGTTACATGGATTCTCAGATTTCCTATCGGGTTCTTCTTGTTTCAGAGTTTCGAATCTTCAAAAGAAATACAACCGCAGACAACAGTCCAAGTATGCATTTTCAATAAATATTGTCGAGCCCAGCTTGAAGTTGCTTCATGTTTTAATTGTTTGAGAAGTACCGAAAAAAAAATAACTAAAATCATAGTTTAGAGTAGGGTTGCCATATGCTGCAACGCCAGAAAGAGTACATTGAGATTTTTTTTTTCAAAACAGTAGAGAAAAAAGTTGTTTAACTATAATGTTTTAAGTCATTCAAATACCGCCAATTTGCTGCCATTTACGTAAATTACATGCCAAAGCCTTAGTGTTGTCAGTTGGATTATTCTAAAGGATAGTAATTTGTAATTTTACGCAGTATACCAAACATGATAAAGATTGCATTTGATAAAGGGTTTTTTTTTGTAAAAGAGGCGTATATTTTCATTAAACCAGAACATTCTTTCCTATTCGTGCGTATTGAATTTTTGTGTTATGGTTCAAAGCAATTTGTTTTTATGCTCTTCATTGCATACTTAAAGGCGCTCATTGCCTTTATAGATTGTTCGCGTATAGAAGATGTCTTCCTGTATATTTAAGTGGGGTAATAAATTCAAGTTCCAGAAAACTTTTACCAAACGAAGTGCAAATAATTTTATTACGAAAAATTCCGCGTTTAAGACAATTTATATAATAACATTTTATTAAACGCTTTTCAGCAAAAAGAGTACATTTCGTAAGATTTCACAAAAAGAAGAGTACACTAATTTTTCAATCGAAAAAGAGTACATGATGTGCTAAAGAGTACGTATGGTATACCTAGTTTAGAGAGCAGTGTCTGTTTGAGGAGAGCTCTATTTGGGCGTAGAAAGATTTGATTGGTTCATCTCTTCATTTTGCGTTTTGAGTTTTCCTTTGAGTATTCATTTCCTACCGTCCGCTTACCTGCCCTAAGAGACGCTCACTGGCAGGGCATACAACACTCCATTCTACACCAACCATTTTTTGTTTTTTTTTGTTGTGCCACCAGATGTCTCCAAACAGACCAAAGAAAACTGTCAAAACAAAGCTGAGAAAAAATAACTAAGTTTCAGTCAATTTTCAATAGGTCGTATGAGCTGCTTGGCATGCTTCAAGAAAATCGGTGGTAAAGTTTCGCAATACGTCCATCATTTTGCATAATAAAGAAAAATATCTTAAAAGTTATCAGCTTTTTTCTTCAAATTTGTTAGAAATACAAAGTTTTTAACAGTGGGATGCTAAAGTGGTATGTGAAAGTGATGTGATAAAATTTCTTGAAAAATAAATAATATCTTCAAAAATTCTGATAAAAATTCTTTTTAATCGAGAACTTCGACAAAAATGTTAAATTTCGAAGAACAACTGAAAATTTACAATAAAAATTGTCTAGAGTTAGCTTAAAATTAACTGGCAAACCGTATCCAAATAAGAATAGCACGGAAATAAAGATATATATTATCTATAAAAATTTCTATTGAAGATAGAATGGAGTTTTGAGTTGAGTAAATAAAGTTACAATTCATGCATTCAAAAATTTTGATTTTACCTCTTACAATTTCCTGTGGGTTTGTTTTTGGAAAAAACTATCTGTTTTGGTTATAATTAAATGTAAGCATTGTTTTCTTGTGGAATCCCTTTTTTAATTATGAAAGAAATATGTTATTTTGATATGATTCCATAGAAATAGTATGTTTTCACAGTTTTAAAAGTTTTCTAAGCATATGATTTTTTAAAATAAATCACCGTAGAATGTCAAGACATGTTTGACAAACGTTAGAAAGCATTGCAACGTTTCGTTGAATCGATCTTTCAACATTAATTTCGAATTTAAAACACAGATCACTTTTGTAAGATCAGAACATTTTTTTATAACTTAGAGAAAACGCTCACTGCAGACCGCCAAGAAGAATGTGAGAGTTATCAAACACTCAATTTGTTTTTTTTTTTTTCAATAAACTAAATTTTTTTTTTTTTGCTACTACGCAGATCATCGTAATATATCTGGAACGTATAAAATCGAGCTAGAAAAAAAAATATTTTTTTTTCCAGGCAGCAACAATATATTGTAGTGAAGAATGATCAAACTGTAACTTTCTTAACTTAATTTTAAACTACATTTTGTCCTCAAAGTGGAAACGCCGCGCACTTTTTGATTAGATACAGTGTTGCTGGTGAGTTTAGAGTATATAGTAGATGTTTTTTTGTAAATGATTTTCAATTTTTTTTCCTCAAAATTTAACATTTTCGCCAAAATTTTCGATAAATAATAATGTTCATCATAATGTTTGAAGTTTTAACTCATTTTTTCAGGAATTTTACCACATCTGAGCTAAAAATGTAAAATTTAAAGTTCTTAGCCAGAATTGGAAGTTTTGCTACTCGTGTACTTTGTTCGCATGTATTAGAAAAAAGTTGTTAAAGACTAACAATACCGTACGTACTCTTTTAAGAGTACATGTACTCATTTTCGATCTTCTTTCGGTGAAATTTTACAAAACGTACTCTTTTTATTGAAATAAATTTAATCAGAAACCCATGTTCCAGTTAGAGATGTGTTGGCGGCGATGAGCCTTGACTATGTCCGAAATTTATCTTTTTCTAAAAGGTATCAATCTTCGTTTCTAAAACTTTTCGTTTCTGTTTTTTTTCCTAACATCCTAACCTCCTAACATTCCTAAATATTTTAGCAATCATCGTATTTTTAAACCCCAATTTTGGCTCCTTCAAACTAAAACGTCTAAACCATTTTAAATAAATAAATTTAAAAAAAAATTAGATCAGAAAAACGGATATATTTCTTGTAGTTTATGAAGTTTATGAAGTTTCGATAATGCAAAAATTCCGGAAGAAATACGATTTACAACAAATTTTTTCAATATTTTTTTTTGATATTCGACTGAGTTAAATTTTTGTAATATTCAGCCAATTTTTGTAATCAAAACGATTGTTATTTACTACTATCCAGACGTTTCGGCTATTTGTTGTAGTTTTCTTCGGTGGAAAATAATTGTCAGGTTCGTATCTTGTCTTGTTTTTATTGTAGCTTATGACCAATGGTTGAATTGCAGCATTTTTATACAGAAAATTCAACCATGGGTCTTTAGCTACTATAGAAACTAGAAAAGAAACGAACCTGACAATTATTTTCCACTGAAAAAGGCTACAACAAATAACCGAAACGTCTGGACAGTAGTAAATAACAATCGTTTTGATTACAAAAATTGACTGAAAAGCCGATAATCTATCAATTTTTCAATATCTATTTTTCATAACCCTCCAACTGTAACTGTAATCTCGTATAAAAAAAAACTTTATTTTTAATTTGTTTTACTTTGTATCAACTGTGTATCAACAAGTACAATTATCTCATTTTCTAATGTATTGAATTCTTTCAGTTATCCTTCTTTTGTTTGTTGCAATTGGATTACATTTCGTCTCTCCACGAGGTTCCTCTGAATAATCCAGCTAGGGAATACGGCCCTGAATTTTCGTTAAAAGTTTACAAGAAAATGATCTAAAATGGAAATTGTGTATTTTATAATGGTTCAAGAACGTTATATACGAAAATTAAATTTATCGTTTAAGTCACATAACTTTGTGCATAAATGATTTGAATTACCAGAGTTTTTTAATGTATAACGTTTCTTCTTGATTTTTTGAAAAATGATCCCAATGTAGGTACTCTTTTTGACGTAGTATATGGCAACACTGTTCAAGATCCCGATCGATTTTTTTCCCTGAATAGTGCGTTGTATAGGGGAGAGTTCTTCTATGATGTGACAAATTTTCAGAGATGGGATGGGATGATTCATCCAATAGGATGGAAATCCCTGAAAAAAAAGTTAAGCTTAATCTTTCAGAGATGCCGATTTTTTCTTCTCAAAGGTCCAAAAAAACACCGTTTCTTACCAGCTGGCCATATATACACACGGATGCCAAAATACTTTTGGTGGTACCACTGGTAGTATTATAGCATTCAAAATGTTATAAATTTAAACTGGTTGCGTATTTGAGTGACTTATTCCTCCATAAATACTGACAGAAACACGTGAAACATTCATTACATAAAAGTTCACATGAAGCCATGGTACCGGGTAAGGTCTTCGCAGCATTGAATCCATTTAATCCATACTCAAATCTTCATTCTCTCACAATTATTTAAAAACACTTTAGCATTTTTCCAACGTTATGCACTTTTTTTATTTTATTTTTTTTATCATTTAACGGTCTTCTTGGAAAATAAGTTGAGCCCAAGTCGCTCTTTAGCTCGTATGAAGGTAGACCTCGAGGTCTCGACTTATCTTGCCACATCCCAAACAGAAGCCGATGGTTTCTGTTTGTAGGCATCTCTGACCGTTTAGTCGCTAGCAGGATTTCAGGACAATATTTTCGACCACTCCTCGATTCATCCTCAAATGTAGGATGTTCACCATATTTTTTAATAGCTGTCCATACTGCTCCGACGCACACTTCCTCTTCTTTGGCCAATTTTCTCAATGAGATTCCACTCACAGTACACCACTTGTGCATGATACTTTTTTTCATCTCCGAAGTAAAACCATGCATTTTGAAATGTTATCTCAAACTTAATGCTTTTTAATGTTATCACGTGTAAACAAAAGAACGTAGCCAGTTGAATTTAAAAAAAATCGAATAAAATGACCGGTTAACATTAGGTTTGCTTATATTTTCTACAATATACCACAAATCTGTTTCGCAAGACAAACATTTATCGGAAAATCAATAGTTTCAAGTGATAAAATATATGAATGTGTAGGGGAGATAAGGGCATGATGGCCACTAGAGTGCCCCAAATGATTCGACTTTTGAAAAAAGTTATATGCTGCAGGCTAAAACGAATCCTAGATCTCATGCCAAACTTGGACCAGATCGGATCACGGGAAAGGGTCGCTCAACGAACCTGAAGTTTGTATGGGATTTTGAGACATTTTGTTCGGGAGAAACATGAAAAACCAGTTATTCATCAATAACTTAGGGATCCTTCGGCCGATTTCTTTTGAAAACGGGTTTTCTTGAAGCCCAAATTATGACAAATATTTCATTCGAAGACTGCAATTTGATTAGAATTAAGATAAAAAAGTTATTAGGCTTCAAAAGTGGGCTAACTTTTTTAAGGGTGGTATTCATCATTGTTAATGAGTCGGGGCGTTCGAACATTTTGACGCAGCATTAACCGTTAAAAAAGTTAACCCATTTTTGTAGCCTTATAACTTATTTATATTTATTTGAATCAAATAGCATTCTTCGAATGAAATATTTTTCGAAACTTGGGCTTTGAGAAAACCCGTTTTCAAAAGAAATCGGCCGAAGGAAACAAAGTTATTGATGAAAAACTGCTTTTTCATGTTTCTCCCGAACAAAATGTCTCAAAATCGCATAAAAACTTCAGGCTCGTTGAGCAACGCCTTCCCGTGATCCGATCTGGCCCAAATTTGGCATGAGATCTTGCACTAAGCCTAGGATCAATTTTAGCCTGCCGCGCATAACATTTTACAGGTTTTGAATTTCCCATACAAATTTGGGGCAGTCTAATGGCCATCTTAAGGAAAACGCTTTTTTAACCATAGAGAACAGCTATAATATGTGAATTACATAATTGTTTCGTGTTCAGATACTACAATAGTCTATTGCCTAATTGGCTGAAACCTCAAACCGGAATCGAACTCGAGCTGTATGATTACCTCTGCGACACCTTACCAATAGGCTAAATCGTCAAATGAAACAAGTCAAGCTGTGGCTCTATCATTCAGCTGACTTCGCGAGTTGAATTGGATGCTAGAATATACGGCAGAAATTGCTCATCGTGCCCCGATTGATAGTGCTCTGTTCGCCCCGAGTCAACAAATTTAAGTAAAAACGCGTTCTAAAATTGATCAAAGTTAAAAATCAAAAATTTTATGATGATGAAAATTGAGAAACAATGTGTGAATCATGTTACTCAGCGTACATTTTAGATTCAGATGATTTAAAGGTCATTAAAGCTTATTTCGTGATGCTCAAAATTATAATATTTTTGTCACTTGAGAACCTAGCTAATTATTTAATAAAATTTCTGTGAAGATGATAAGGATATTTTTTTTGGTGAAAAATTAATACTACAGGTAGTACGAAACAAATCCTCATGAATATTTATTTAAGAAAATACGTACTTTTGTAGAAAAGAGGAATGCTTATTATGCCCCGGGTGCTCGTTATGCCCTTATCTCCCCTATGTATGTAATAAAAGCTAACCCAGAATTCTCTTAGCCTCAGCCCACGAAACCCACCGGGTAGAAATTCTGTTCCAGAAACAAGTTCGTCGTGTGAGCTCATTCGATAAAACGATCGTATGTCGGATCCTTAATGTTGATGAGAGCTTTTGGCTGGCAGCAGCAGTAGAAATACCTTGCAGCAGCTGCTTGTCGATGATGGCGTCGAAGTATCGCAATAATAGCAGCACAACAACAGTTTCACGAGTGCCCGTCCGCCGCCATTTTGGCTTTGGGTGTTAACGCCACTACTACTTACTGGCTGGTCTGGAGACTGCATTTCGTGCCGTTCCAGATAGGGTAATTCATAATAATGCATGCCTTAAGTGTTACTCGAGTATGCAACTCTAGAACCACATGCTAGACGCGGTTTCTCGTATGATGGATGAAGGTATTCTGGGTACAAACAGAGGTACGATAATTTGATAAGCACCATGCTTTAAATTGAATTTGATTCAAATAAGAAAAGTCAAACCTTGTTTCAAATTGGTGGTATGTTGAAAGGATTTTCTCTCTACATTTTATAATTATTGGTTGTCAGACGAAAAACCGTTCTCAAAATGTGCAATTTTCAGTCCGAGTCCGAATCCTCTTTAAGAAGCGTGTCATCTGCTTCATACGTCCTCACACCAATGATACATAGTTTGTTAATAAATTGTCAGAACAAATTAAAAATAAAAATGAATCGTAGCCCGGCGATATGCTGCCGGCATGCGGAAACAAAAAACGAATGGTCCATTTTACCTGAATTTTACCAGAATTCCGCATCCCGACAGCCATTCAGGTTGAGCGTTGCAATTGCAATTATCCATTTATTTATCCATTTTTATCGATTGCGATTGCGATTTTATCGTCCCCAGCCCAAAAAACGGAGGAATTGCGAAATTCGGAAACCGGCATTAAGTGGTCCTCACACCAAATTTTTATCCCCTCATTCGAATCGTCCCGGATTCTATCGGAAGCTTTTTCGTGGGGGGAGGACGCGGTCCATTTTTGATAGGTTTTGTTTACTCAAGCAATTATTTATGATAGGCACACGGCGGTGGCGGCGTGTTTCATTACGCTTTGGGCTAGTTTTGCCGGAGTAACAAAAAAAGGAAAAAAAAAATGATTTTTTATTTACTTTTAAAAACGTTTCGCTGAAAATTGGCTGCACGTTTTGCTGCGAGCAGCAGTATTTAATATTGTGCAAACACCCGTCAATGAAGTTCAAATGTTTGCGATTGTATTTAAAAATCAGGAAACAGTTACTGGCGAAGTTAATCAGCTGGAAATTTGGCAAACAATTTTGATTCCATGATTAACCGCTTTTGATAGAAAAATAAAAAATCTGATGTGGTAGTCAGTGGTTTGGAGCGTTTTTGATTCGGTTTGAACTATTTTGTTTATTTACAAATAGTGTTATTAGGGAAATTAACTCATAAAGTTTGTACCTACCGAGTGTTCATTCCACTTCTGTAGTGTTAGTGGCCGTCATTGTCGCGGCGACTCATCTGTTATGGTTAAACTAAGAATTTCTGAATTTTTCCAGCACGTATCTGGGACGGGAAATACTGGTAGATTTTATTTTAAAAAAAATGGGCAAAAACTGAAAATTTTGTTAAAAATCTTCCAATAAAAAAAAATCGGCCAATATCCGGGAAA
>NC_073692.1:198114650-198182342 GCF_029784155.1 Uranotaenia lowii
TTCTCTCTCTCTCTCTCTCTCTCTCTCTCTCTCTCTCTCTCTCTCTCTCTCTCTCTCTCTCTCTCTCCTCTCTCTCTCCTCTCTCTCTCTCTCTCTCTCTCTCTCTCTCTCTCTCTCTCTCTCTCTCTCTCTCTCTCTCTCTCTCTCTCTCTCTCTCTCTCTCTCTCTCTCCTCTCTCTCTCTCTCTCTCTCTCTCTCTCTCTCTCTCTCTCTCTCTCTCTCTCTCTCTCTCTCTCTCTCTCTCTCTCTCTCTCTTTCTCTCTCTCTCCTTCGAGCATTGGTTTCTCTCATTTTAACTCAAACCTTCTCATTTTCCCGCACAAATGGCCACAAATTACCACAAATTCAATCATCGGCTGCACCACTTGTGTGATCATTAAACGCATCTTCTCTCTTTATCTGAGTCCCCCATCAGGATCAGGAGCGTGTATAAAGAATGATTAGTAAAATATACTGAATGTCTGTATTGTGACAAGCGTGTACGCGCAAACGCTTTGGATGAAACCGAATGGTCGACATCCTTCGAATCAAGGATGTGTGAGTATGCGTCTTCATAGGATAGATTCTTATTTGGCTCAACTTAGACTTTAAGAAAATCAATCATTAAAAACAATCGGCTTGTGATGAAAAAAGTTATTGATGAAAAACCCAGTATTTTTCGTTCCTTCCGGGCAAAATACCTTAAAAATTTTATTCACGTTTGAGACTGAAGCAACCCCTCCCTATGGTCAGATCTTTCTGAAATTTGGCATGTGATCTTTTGGTAAGCTAATAAATAATTTTGACTTGGAGCGAGTGAGATTTATCATGTTTCATTCTTCCTATACTATGATAAGTGTACTTGCAGTTCGTTAAATTATTAAAAACTACAAAAAACTACTGTTATGGTAAAGTAGCCATAACTTCTTCAATTTTCAACCGATTTCGATAAATAACCACTTGAAATCTTTGTTTTAGATTGACATTCAAGCGCAAAAGAAAATCAGATTTTTTAAATGTTACCATCGGAGTCTAAAACTTCGCTGAAACAAAATTTTCTCTAAAAAAGTGCGTTTTTTATAATTTTTTCTATCATAAAGTCACTAATATCAACAATACTGTTGATCATACGCAAAAACAGTGTTCAGATGATAGATAGAAAATTTATTCACCTTCAATAATGCAAAAGAGGGATTTCAAATTACTGTTATGTCGTTCGTGATATTTTAATCTAACTACAAAGAACTTTTTTTATTTTTCCAAAATCTTCATAATTGGAGCATAACTCAAAAACGGTTCTACTGAGATTTTTTTGAATTTCATTTTCGGATTCAGCGCCCGAATTTACATTACAAATATTGGTCAGTCAATCAAGTTCACGATTTTTTTAAATTTTGTAAACTAGTGTAATTAATCCTTATGCATACAAACTTTATATTTCAACTAAATGTATTAGAATTCCTTTAAAAAAATAAAAACAAAATCTAAATATTTTGTTGAAAGGAGGTTTGCAACAAAAAATTTTGACCAAAAACTATAAATTTCAAAGAAAATTTAAAAATTTTCAATAAAAATTTTCTAGAACTAGTTGTAAAAATAACTGGCAACAATTGAGAAAATTGAACTAAATACTGTTGCTCATTTCTATCGAAGACAGAATGCAGTTTTGAGTTGAAGAAAAGAAATAGTTGAAAAGTTACAATTTAATCATTCATGATTACTCATTAATCATCATCCTTCAAAATTCATTTGTATGGACATATGTATGTAGGTGTGATTCTTAAGAAAAAAAAATCTAAAAACGTTCTGTTTCTGTTTAGAAATTTTCAAAATGTTTTCATGTTTTTGCAGTTTGTTCATTAAAAAACCCTTTTTGATAAAAGAAATATGTTATTTTTATGTGTTTCCTTGAAGAATTTGCATTTTTCCCATATAGATCGTAGCAAGTTGTCTCAATGTGTTTGAAAAATCTTGGAAAAAGCTTATAATATCCTTTACATTATTTTTCTATAAGATTTACGAAATTTAGGAACGCTTTATCTTATTAAGACTAGATCAATTTCTAAAATTACGTCAGTATGCTCAATTCAGACCAGCAAGAAGGAAGTGACAATAATCAAACACAAATTATTGTATATTTAAATTCTTCAAAAATGATTTGCCTCGTCACATTTCTGAAACTCATGGGAACCAGCAAACATTTTTGAAGCTTTTTTCTTCTGCTGTTTTGATAAACTTTCTATATATATTAAAGAATGATCGTATGAAAGTTGAAAAAAAAACAGCATTTACCTACCAAAGTGGTGGCAATATACATTAGACTAGATCACATTTCGGCTTTTTTTTCGCTGATCACAATGCCACTTACAGCTTCAGGGTTTGATCCTGTTTTATTTTCAAGAACTCTGGCCTAATTTGAGCCCATTTGAGCACGTTTTAGTGAAAGTCCATTTTTCTAAAAAAAAATTTGTAGATGTTTTTTAACAAGTTATTGTAAATATAAAATTATTGTTTTATAGTACACAGTGATTGATATGAAAAGCATCCGTATGGATCTGGTCTAGATAATCGACTAAATCAATCCGAAAATATATATAAATTCATATACTACCAACCACATACTTCATATACGATGAAAACTACAAGGATTGGGCGTTATTTGACACCTTATTCGTACCTATCGGAAGAATGCAAAAGAGCGCAAGATTTTGTTCAAATCGTTGCCAGCGAAAATATTTTCCGTTCACTCATTGTTCAATATTCCTCAATTTCCATCTGATGTTTACCCATCTGGATGCTCTGCTGGTTGTCTCTTCCTATTTCCTGATTCCCTATCATATACGATTTAAACTGACTTTTTCTAAAGTATTGCCTGTGATTTTTACAGCAAATTCAAGAATGTTTTTTTGATTATTTTTAAATTATCTTAGAAATCTACACTTTTTTGCTTTTAAAATCTTTTTCATAAATATGTTTGGAGTTAATATTTCTTTTCGAAATAAATCTAATACAAGCAAGCATAAAAATAATTTTTTTTTTTTTAATTTTTCTAGAATAATTACAAGTGAAAATTATATAAATTTTACATGTATTTGGTTCGCAAACCTTGAAAAAAAGTTGTTCTGGATATCCCGATCGATTTTTTATCTGAATTGTGCGTTCGACAGGGGAGAGTCTCCTCTATAATGTGACAAATTCTCAGATATGCAGATTTTCTTTTTAAAGGTCCCAAAACAAAACCATTTAAAGTGCCATTTAAATAGCCTCGATATTTTCATTTTCATTGGAACAATTTGAATAGCAAAATGCCAAAAGCAGTGGACAGAAAAAGATAGATCGAATGCTCTCTACAAAAATATCAGTGAACTGTGCAATTGAATGATACATTTTGCAATTTTGATACCCATGTATTCTCCCGGAAATTTAAAGCCACCATAAAGATCATAACATACAAATGCCAAAGGTGAATGACCACGCAGGTTAAAATCCTCTTTAAACAAATAAAAATAGAATAGAATAGAATCAAATGCAAAATGGCTTTAAACGCGTGACGATTTTTAAGACTTAACGACCTTTTAGTTCTGACAACATTACAAGTTACTGGGTAAGAACTGGGTTACTGGGTGATTTTCTTTATCTCGAAATGTCCGTTGACCTCAAACGCTTATCGACCTCAAAAAACTTGAAGACCTTAAGGATATGACGACCTCTAATATCTGATGATGTAGAAAGCCTTACAACCGTCTTCGAATAATGAAACTTCAAGGTGAAAGCCTTGAGAATCTAACAACCACCTCGATGGATTTATGTTCTTGAAAGCATAGCGACCTTGGAAGCCTCGGAGATGGAAGACCAAAGTTTTCGATAAGAAAGTGTGCACCGAAGCTATAAACATGCAGGAAGCATCGCATGTCCGTATTGCTGAGCAGCTAACGAAAATGATGGTAGCGGTGTGCGACATGACAATGCCCAGAAAGAATACACCCAAGTGGTGGCGACGACCAACTTACCGGTGGATCTTAGAAATGGCAGATCTTCGCACTAGCTGCCTTAAAGCCAGACGACGAGCTCAACGGGCGATAAACAAAGCCGATAGAGAAACGAGAGCGAGCTATTCGAACAGGCAAAGAAAATTTTTATAAAGCGCTATGCCAGAGCGTAGATGATAACCCATGGGTCCAAGCCTATAGAGTTGCACTGGCGAGATTTGGTGGCCCAAGGTCGCTAATCGAGAAGTTTTCGGAAAAATTGAATGAAATCGTTGAAATGTAATGCAATGCGATGCAGCAATGCAGTGCTGAAAGTGGCGGTAAAGACCATTCCAGAAGCTTTCACAGAGGTGCTACAAATGTGTCTCGACAAGATTTCTTTCCCCAATCGGTGGAAAATAGCGAAATTGGTGTACTACCGAAATCTGGGAAACCCCCAGGGCTCCATCGTACAGACCCAATTGTCTGCTGGACACGCTTGGTAAGATAATATTCAACCGACTAAATATCTACACAGAAGGCGAAAATGTACCATCGGACAGACAGTTCGGTTTTCGGAAAGGGAGACTTACGGTGCACTCCATCAGAATGGTGACAAAGTACGCGCATATCAAAAGATGTGGACAGGTGTACGTCCCTGCGCCATTGTGACGATCCACGTTAAGAATGCCTTCAACAAAGCCAGTTGGGAAGCTATTGCCAAAGCGCTTCACAGAATACGTGCTCTCATGAAGTTTCTTCTAAAATCAAGTCTTAACTTACGAAACCAAACCAGCTTATGATCAGTTAGTGTATCGTAGGGTTCCATTCTCGGACCTGTGCTTTGGAATGCCATGCATAATGACGTGTTAACGCTAAAACTACTATCAGGCGCGCAGATAATCGGATTTCCAGACGATACCGTGCTCAGGATCACCGGCGAATCAAACGAGAAGGTAGAAGATCTGGCAACGGTGTCTGCGAAAAGAGTTGGCATCTGGATGGAAGGAGCTAAGCTTCAGACAGCCCACCATTAAACCGGAGTTCTACTTGTGACTAACAAGAAAGCTGTATTGCACATGGAAATTACTGTTGGAAGACACACGACATCTTCGAAACAGCAGTCGAAAAACGCTTAAGTATTGGTGCGCATGTCAAATACTGTTGTGAAACTGCATCAAAAGTCCTCGATTCATTGGCTTGGGTTATGCCGAACTGTCATGGTCCAAATAAGAGCAATAGACGTCTCCTTGCGAGCGTAGCACTGTCGAAACTACAATAAAGAGGAGCGTACAGGAGAGTACACACCGGCTGAAAGTCATGCGAATTTTCTGTGCATTTAGGCCTATCTTAGCAGGTGAAGCTTTTGTCATCGCGGGCATGATTCCCATCGACAAAACTCTGCCGTAGGAAAATGCTCAAGTGACAGAAGCAATAGGACGCATTGAACAACGTAAGATTGACGCATACGGTAATCCCGCGACTTTTACACTGGGTAAATCGGAAGTATAAAGAGGCCTTCTTCTGTCTGATGCAGTTCCTTTCGGGTCATGGGCGCTTTAGGCAATACCTTCATCGGTATAAGTTTATTAGCTCGCTATATTGCCTAGGAGTCAACAAATTCTAAACTTAAACGCTGAGAAATTGTGAGTGAGATGTGTCGCGACGAATGTTCGTGGAGAGAGAGAGATATTCAACCAAATTTGACAAGCTAAAGGAAGGTCTTGGGTCTCGTATGAGACTACAACACAAAAGCAGAGCGATCTTAGGGCGCAGTATACCCCTAGTCTGAACTCATCCGTGTGGTGAGGCTTAGAAGGTGTCATGAACTCTGAAACGATCTTTCCTGCAGTGAAAGGAAGTGGAGAAACCATCCGGGGTGACGGGAGAAGATGCCATAACGGGTGTGAGTTACTTTGAAAACGTTACCTAACCGGCACACGTCTCGGGGTGGTACGTCTTCCGTACCAGTTTGAAGTTGGCGATAGAGAAAAGGAGAAAGACCAAAATTGAGAAAGAGGAAAAGGAGAAGGGTGAGATGTATAAGTGCATGAGCACAGCCTACTCCTTCATGTAGTATCATAAGGTGAAACCAAGGAGCACATCTGGCATACGATGCCCAAGGTGGTTTAAGTGGGACGAACTCACTCACGGCATCAAAAACCTGGCTGTTATGGTTTGAGGTTAAATTATCATCTTGTTAAAAAACAAAACTTGCATACCATTTGTGTTTTTTTTAGGTTTTATTTTTGACACTTTACCAGCAGCCATTTGTGGTGATCAGATGAAGTTGCAACACACTGTTAGAAGGTTTTCTTACTCTTGATTGTCAGAAAACTAGAACGGCTTGATGATCTTGAACCCTGACATTCACTTCGAAAGCCTGATTACTTGGAAAATCTGACGATCTTGAAAGTATAATGAATTTCAAACCGCTAACGACCTTGTTCTCTCTCAGTTTTCTCTGACGTAAGTTGAAGAAATGAACAAGATGTGAAAAAGCAGCGAAATAGCAGCATATTGTTAGCAGCAGCGAAATAGCAGCATATTGTTTTCAAGAATTTGTTACTAGACAGATTCTGAATTCGTTGACCCGGATTGAAGGAAGATTGAACGTATTGCATGCAGAAGGAAAAGAAAAAAATCGACATAGAAAACCCAGCATGAGACAACCTGGAAGGTAAAAAACTAGGGTAAGATCACAACCAAGACGGATCACCCTAAACTAGAAAGCTGAAGAAGCGTCTCCTATGTGAGGTTGGGTAGAGATGTTTTAGGATTTTTGCAAAAGCTTTTGCATTGGAAATATCCTATTTCGGGCAGCGTCTTACTTGAGTGTTGAAGAAATCTTTTAAGTTTTACCACTTCGCTTTCTAAGCATACTTTTCTTGTATGTTTGGGCACCCTACTCCCTTTTCAGATGTTATAGAATTTTGTGTTTTTTCACTACTTAGTTTAAAATAAACTGCGTGGTCAAAGTGTTCTTGAATAGCTATTAACAGGCCCAATACGTGCGTCCAGTTATATAATTTTTAATAACAACTATTTCATCAGAGAATTACAGACTATCAATATAACATGACTGCCTGTCTATCTATTCAGATTAATTGTTTACAATAGTGTTCTGCGATATGAAGGTAAAGTTGGAAACATTATGAAAACAGGAAAAAGTAATCAAATTCCAAGTTCACCGCTTTTAGCTAGTCGTAGGATGACTGGAAATCGATTATGAAACTACTCTGCTGAAATTAATCTTCCAGGAGATATAAATATAGTTGCACTACCACTTTTTCTTCCATATTCTATGGAAACCAATCGATTCCAATTTCTCAAGCTTAATAAACGAAGGACAAGCTCTTCGCAAAAAAAAATCTTTAATATTTCTTCAAATCTCACAGCATATTCCTCGCTTGCCTTCACGTTAGCCAATCTGCTCGTCAATCACATCGTGGGATCAGAAGAAGCGCCGCCGGGGAAAAAAAATTCACATCGCAATCGATGGTAGCAAATAACTTGGGAAAATTAGTCTCACCTAATTGACCGTGCTATGCTGCTCGGCCAATTCAAGAGTTTTCCAACATAATTGCTGAAGAGCGTTCCAACAAGACGGCGAGCGGAGAAAAACCGAAAACCGAAAATATTTCTATTTTTATGATCCTAGAAACCTTCATAAGGTAGTTGAAAAAGTTGGGGTTCAAAATTCGATTGATTGCTTGAATTCCATATTTTTGTTCGAGTTCATACATTTTTTCCAATGAAAATTAACTACAGATAATAAAAAGATCTAAATTCTAATTTTGTTTTGCAATAAATACACTTTGTCCCCTAACGGAAGATTTGAAACAATTCGGCGCACCTGTTTTCCAGACTTATTTTTCGATACGCTTCCAATTTTGATACTTGACGTGAATCACCGACGTCGTCGTCGTTGGCGGACAATTAATTTCGGTAATTGATATTAATATCGGAACGGAAAGCGAGCACAAGTTCAATATTAATTCCGAGAACGTGCTCTTTTTATGGGCAGCTCAGGTAACAACTCTCACTTTTGGCCCAGAGACCTACCCAGGAAGGAATTGGATTGGAAACCGAGAAGGCATCATCATCCCTCCCGTCCGGATCCAAAGGGCTGCCGCAGTCGATGCTTGATTTTCATTAGAGGTTTTCTCGTCGTGATTTGCCAGATAGGGAAAAGTAATCTTCACTTAATAGACTTGCTGATAAATGTCGGTGGGTGAGTTTGAATATTCTCATCAGCCGTTTAGGGGTGCCCTTTCATATATCAGAAGGGATTTTCGTAAAACAAAATTGCTTTGGGGAAGGCGAATGAAGACTCAGTAATTAAGGGAACACCTAAACCCTGCCAAATTAATCGAAATTCGGTGAAGATATTGATAAACTCAGAGGTGCAATTTTAAGCATTCGAAATTCCGAAAAAAATGCGAAAGATTCTGAAAAGTCTCACTTCAAAGATCAAAATCAGTCAATGATAACTGATAAACAAACAATCCAATAATAAGAAAAAATCAGCATCTTTGAAAATATGCCACATATTAGAGGACACTGTCAAACCCAACGTTTCTGAGATCTTACTCTCAAGAAACTGAATTCGATTTTGATTTTTGCTAGAAAAAAGCAATAAATTACTTTCGGTTTAAAACTCGTTTAAAATTTTCTTGAAATGTTTAGGGGAGAACGAGGATACTTGATTCCTTCGCTATAAGTTTCAGTGTTATTTATTGATTCCTACTACTAACACGTTCCGATTATAAGTTAGCATAATAAAATTGACAGATTTTTTTTACCTATCTCGAAATAGGGATGTCTAAAAAATATCAAATGTTGTAGAAATATGTGCCCAATAGAAAAAAAAAACAACAAAGCTGTTATCTGAAGAATTTAAAAAAGAAACTTTCGAGATATTGAACTCTGATTGAAAAATTTAACAAAATGTGATTTTAAGATCTTTTGTTATCACTTAAAAATGTTTCTCACATGAAAAAATAAAATAAACATATTTATTCGAATATGTCAATCATTAAAGTATAAAATAAACTTTCTTATGTCAAATTTTTAAAGCAATAGAAAACTCTCAATTTTTTAAGAAGAAATTTTCCAAAATGTATGTTATGAGTATAATTGATCCCTAGAGTCCAAAAATTTGTATTTTTTTTTCTGGATGGATTTTGATCATTAGTTATCATGAACCTGTCCAATAACTTATGTTTATACAGTAATTATCTGTTCAAAAGGACTAAAAATACTGTATTTATCTAAAAACTAGAAAAGTGCGCCTTAAATTATGCAATCAATATGGGGTAGTAGAAAAACTTTTAAAATTCTCTTTGTCTGACACTTAAAACCTGTAAAATGAGAACTAATATGGGGCAAAATAGTCAACGGACCTTTTATCTTCGGATTTTACTAGATTTTTGCCTAGGGTCAATAAGGCACCCTGAATTAAGAATCAAGCCTCCTGTAACTTCAAAAATATCACATTTTTTTAGTCTCACGATAATACTTTCAATACATCTACGAGATCATGTATCGTTCTAATTTTAGGAACATATAATCTTGAAGTTACGCGCTGTCAGAAAATGCAAAAGACGTCGAGTTTCTAAATTTTCCTAAAAAGATATGATGAAAAAAGAAAAGGGGATCAAGTTTTCTCATTCTCCCCTATAATTTGACAAACGTGAATGAAAAAAAATAAAAAAAAGTTTTAAACTTGTGCTTACTCCCATGTATCTGAAAAACTGGAGCTGGAAGAGAGAAACTGATTAATGATTTCAATTTAGTTCATCCGAATAAGTAAAAATAAGCTCTGAAACTCTTGGATCCAACAGCAAATGTGAACTTTGTAGAACTGTGCTACTTAATTTTCTTTTAAAGTGATTAGGTTTTTGGTTGAGAGTAGACAATTTTTTTGTTCAGAAAAATGGAACTACTTCAATTTAAGTTAATATAAAGATACTTACAAATAGATAATATTCGCTACAGGATTACAAATGAAGGATACCTTAATTTATATGCTATCCAGGCAATTTTGTGGTGAAGTTTTTGAGAGCGTCCAATACTGAAGCCATAGACAAAGATTTTGATGCAGGATCAAGAAAAATGCAGGAAAGTCCAGAAAAATCAAAGAAAGTCCCAGTGGGATATTCTAAAACAGCTGGATTTCTACTATTCGACCAAAATTCATTTGGTTAATCGTTCACGGAGTCCTAGAGGATCAAACAGTAAGCTAAAATTCGAATAAAAGTTCCATAAAGTTAAGGAATGCGAAAGGTTTTATCAATCGCAATTAGAAAATATCATTAGGGGAAGCGATAAACCCATACATTTTTCGGACAGATTCGTCTAGCTGACTAAAAACATATCTAATATCATTTTTACAAAGGTAAAAAGACTGCCCACTGGTAACATTAACAAAATACGGTGGTCAAATCGTGCGCAAAATATTTAGACCACTAGCGCGGGTATATTTTGAAACAATTTAGCCATCGACAGCAACCAGAACTCTTTTGTAAACGCCTGGCAGATTTCCAGCCAGAAAATTTTCGTTAAATGCTCCCGCCTGGATGTTCCGGAGAAAAAAATAGGAAAAACAAAATGAAAATTTCATGTCTAGTACTTGGAGAAGTTGACGATCTGTGGAAGCTGTAAATCAGTCAGGATTTCATGTACAAAGAGACTGCCTCCAAATGCGACCATTTTTCCTACATATCACTTCAATGAGTCAAACAAAGTTGATTATCTGTTTTGGTTAGATCTGGAATTATAAGTATTACTCAAATGGTTTAATATGATGGAGTGATAAAAAGTCAAATATGTGAATTTTGAATAGAAGGAGGAAAATCAGTAAAATTTGTCACAGCTTTGACCAAATTTAAAAAATTGATTAATTCTGTGGGTCAAGCTTCAGGAATAGTTTCTTCATTGGAAGCTATCTCAAAATTGACAGACCTTCACAAAAATTTGCACATGTACACATCACATTACTAAGCAGCTGTATTGAAAATTTCACCAATTTGCATCCATGTATTTCACAAAATAAACTGTTGCTTTTTTTTTTCTAATTTACTTCTTATGTTTAGAAGAATTTGAAGCAGTTTCATCCAATATGTTGCGTACTTTATCAGATTTGAAAATTATTTGTTTGAGTTTTGTATTCAACTTCGAGAATGTATGAGTGTTGAATAAAAAACTCAATTGGAGAAAAATGTTCAGAAGTTTTAATTGTTAAAACTAAGAATTATTTATTCAAACTACTTTAAGTTCTTTATAAACTTAAAACTTTGTTTTCAAGTCCAAAGTTCTAAGTTTTTTTTTTAACGTTCAAGCATTCTCAAAATTTATATCTGACCTTCATTAGGTAATCCTGATAGTAACTATAAAAACCAACATGAGAAAACATTAAATTTGATAATTTTAATCACAGTTTAGCATGTTTTTGTAGAAAAATAACGTAAAAGAGAAAGTGTTTCAATTCTAGTATTTTACAGTTTTGCTAATACAATGTGAGATTTTGTTGTATGGATTTTACTTTCTTTCCAAAATTAACTCATGAATCTCAAAAATGAGAGCCGTGAAATAAATGAATGAATGAAATTAAAAACGCAGTAGGGTAAGTGTTCCTAATGTGGCATGTGTACCTAATGTTAACATACTGTTCGATTTTGCCTGTTTTTGACGTTATTTTTCACTTATCACAATTATCAAAAAAATGATAATGCAAAGGATCATTTGAACTTTCATTTTACTAACAAATTAGCTTTCTAATTCACAAGATTTTTCGTGAAATCCGGATTGTTTCCAAGTATGTCCAAATTGAATGGAATTGTTAGCAAATTTCTTAAAAAACACCTGTTTAGAAATAGAAGATTAAAGCTGAATTTGTCAACCAATTTTTTGAAATTTTTTGTCGGAATGTTTTTAATCATGATTTAAGTAAAAAGTATGTTAGAAACATGTTTTGTTCGTGTAAAAACTAAAAAAAAGCATATGTCCACAATTAGGAACACTATTTTCAACGTGTTCCTAATTTTGGACATAGTCAAAGTTTTCCAAATTATATCAAAGTCATAGAATGTATTTGAAATAAATTTGATTGAAGAATTGTGTTTTAACATGACTTTCAACGATCTGTTAAAATAAACTGTTTTGAGCTAATAAAACATGATTTTTTTTACTTCAGTATATCTCAAAGCTTAAAATGTTGAAAAAATATTGGGTTGTAAGGAACGCACCTTTCGCGACAGAGAAGAAAACCATCAAGTAACAGAGAGCTTCTTAACGAGAACAAAATCGAAAGGAAAAATTAAAAAAAAAAATTGATTAAAATACGTTGTATACCGTCTTTTGGGGCATCATGCAACACTTTTCAACTTCAATTGCTTCTTAAACCCTAATGTCCATTGATAATCCTACCGTTTGTACATCAAAAGTTTTAAGGTTAATGGGACATCAAATTAACGTAGTCAGAAAAATAATTGGTTTCACCAGTTATTGTTAAATTTACATAACATGCAATTTTCACCCTACTAAGAAAAAGGGGTATCTAAGATGCAAAAACCTTTGTTCTTAATGAAAAATCAAACAAAAAAAATTTAAAAGTTTTTGACATATTTGTGATGTCGTTACGCATAAAGCACGATCTGCAGTTATTTAAGATTTTGTTAGAATTAAAGTTTATTTTTTCTTTTAAAAGAAAGCAGAAGGGTGCTGATGCATTTAGGGATAAATAATACTACAAAAATTTTACATCATATTTTAGCATGTGGAAACAAGATTTAAACTGTGAATCATTGATTTGCATGTCGATGCATTTTAGCCCAAACTGGTAACGGAATTTTAAAAATATTTATTTGAAAAAAATAAATGATTGTTCGAAAAATATTCATACACCAACAGTGTTAATGTAGGATAATAAGTTCCATATAAAGTTTGTAGGTAATATCTCTAAGTCAATCCGTCCCATTGTGTAAAGTTTTTTACGTCATCATAAATTTTAAAAATTTCGATGTTTCGAATTTTCTATGAGATTCAAAAACTTCATAAAACTCTCTCACGGTGTGAGAAACTATGGCATCATCGTTTTTTTTATCATTTAATGATAATTTTAATCAATTATATTAAAATAAAAGTTAAATAAGTGTTGTGGTACCCAAATGTTGCATCTAACAATGCTGTTGCATGATGCTCTGCCTAAGGGGAAGGGGGGATGGTTGGGTCTAACGGGTATAAAAAAAACACCATTTTCACGATTTTTTTCTAGAGCTATCGTTTAAACAAATGTATTCAAATTTTTTGCATTATACAAAACATTGTTACAAGAACATACAGTAATTTTTTTCGTAGAAAAATATTGAAAAATGAGCCGGTGACGGAGCACTTTCGGGAAGCCTCTTAGAAAACAGGATTTGCGGTAAACTCTCTCAGCCCAGAATCATCTGAAGTCAAAAAATCAGGGCAAAATATTTTTAATAGATGTTTTTCTGGACCCCAACGTTTTTATTTAACTTAAAAAAAATTTTATGAAATTTTTGTGGCTGTTTGAAGTAAAAACTACGACTTTTCACGAAAAAATCCGCCATTTTTTATCTGTTAAATCTCTCCAAAGTAAAAAAAAAAACAAAAAAAAGAAAAACGTTGGGGTCTGGTATTTTATATGTAAAAATATGTTACAAATTTGAAAAGAATCGGATAAGTAGTTTTCAAATGACGATGTCCACGGACTTTAAAAATGTGCTTTCGAGAAAAACGCGTTTGAAGTTTCTGCTCTTGCTTTCTTGCAGTATTAGATAGGAGGAGATAAAGGCCTATAATTTCTACAGTTTTGCTTCAATTGACTTGAAAATTTGACTCAACATTCTTGAAATGTTTTACAATAAGAAAATGAAAAAATAAAAAAAATCGATTTTTTGAAAGTGTTAGACCCGACCCCCCCCCCCCCCCCTTAACTGAACTTATTTGTATCCATTACAATGAATTTTCTACTTTTTGAAATATAATAAATGTATGCATTGGAAAAGGTAAAGTTCGAATTTAAATGAGCTCAATATTCACTATTTTCTTCAAAACTAGCGTAAATAGCGAAAGCGTAAGGAATATTGTGTAGGGTTTAAATAGTTCTTATTTCCCTATTCATATTCCAAAAACATTGTTATATTTATAAAAAGGTGAGTTTTAAGATTTTTCTTTTTAAAGTATTAAAAAAACAGACCCATATGCAAAATCAGGAACAAAAAGTGTAATATTTGGGTACGCGGATACATTTTTCCTCATATGTTAACATTAGGAACACCCATATGTTAACATTAGGAACAATTAGTGCCATATTAGGAACATCGACACACTTTATAAAACATGATATTTTTCATAAATAAAGGCTTGAAATGATTATTTCAAACCAAAACAGAGTTCAGAAAAAAATTTGGAATTTAGTTACAAAAAAATTGTATATCTAAGTATTAAAGATTCGGCGCAATAATATCAAATCTAAAAACCTCTGACAAAATATAGCGAAATTAGGCTCATTTACCCTACCTCTGTAGAATGTAAATGGTTTGAAATCTTAAATTTATTGCTGATTTTGACAAATTTTTTAAAACTATGATATGAAATTCTAGCTTCTATCTATATTCAATTTTTTTTTGTTCTGGTTCGATCTATGGATCTGAACCTGGAATTCTGATTCTGACTAGAGAGTCCATTTTCCGGTCATTTTCAAGTTCCCGGGAAACGGGAAATCCTATTCCCGAGAATTCCCGGGATCCCGGGAAAAATTGAAAAAAGAAGATTATAACCCCTTTTTACTGCATACGAGATCATAGATATATGGTGTTCTCAAATATTTTTAGCCTAACTCTGTGTTGTGTGTTGCCATTATCGAACACTGTAGCACCTTAACGAAAAAAATTTATTGCTTCTGGCCGCAAATATTGGATAAAATTGAGACAGATTTTTCACTATCGATAAAATTTGATTTGCTAAACTTGAGGTTATTCTCAAATCTAGTAGATTTTCAGGTAGCTGTACTGCTGTACTTTTGATTCAAATAGTGTCATTTTCTGACAATGATTTTGCTACTGTTCACAGTTTGTGAAACGAAAGTTCCAAATGATGAATATTGCTAAATAGAGCATTCCATCTTTTCTAGTGGAGTTTCTTTATTTAAATTGTTTGGTTAAACATATATGTTGTTATTCATTTTAAACTTAAGATTTTCTAAAAAACCGATTTTTTTTATTTAATTTTGTTTTGTTAATGTCCATGTTTTAACAATCTTTAGAAAAAAAATCATCCTTAACCATATACCAAGGTAGAACAATAGTTTTCCTTACTGATTATGAGCATTTTTTTCAGTTTAGGTACTTTAATTTTCCGAAAATTTGAATCGATTTATTATCTTCGGGAATTCTCGGGATTTTTCTATCGTTTCCAGAGATTCGGGAATTCCCGAAATTGTTCCCGAATGGTCAATTTAGCCGAATGGTCGTAAGGCCGAGTGGTGGCAAGGCCGAATGGTCATAATGCTGAATGGTCGTAGGGCCAAATGGATGCTAGAAAGTCGTTAGTCCGAATGGTCGCAAGGCCGATTGTTCGTAAGGCCGAATGGATGTAAGGCCGAAATGTCGTTAGGCCGAAAGGTCATTAGGCCGAATGACCGTAAGGGTAAGTGGATGCTAGGCCGAAAGGTCGTTAGGCCAATTGGTCGTTAGGCCGAATGATCATAAGACTGAATGATCTTCATGATTGGTTGCCAGGTCAATAAGAAACCTTTTACACTTGTCTACATGCTAGGCCGAATGGCCATGAGGCCGATTGGTCGCTAGGCCGAATGGCTGTTAGGCCGAATGGCTGTTAGGCCGAATTGCTGTTAGGCCGAATGGACGATAGGCCGTATGTTCATAAGGCCGAATGGCAACTAGGCTGAATGGTCGAATCCAGCCGTGCATCCAATCAACCTGATGACTTTCGGCCTGATGACTCTTCGGCCTGATGGGTTTTCGGCCTAACGACCATTCGGCCTAACTACTGATAGGCCTAACATGCAAAAAAGCGATAATCTGTCTTATAGGCCTATCATAAATTCGGCCCAACGACCATTCAGCCGAACAACCATTCGGCCTTACGACCATTCAGCATTATGACCATTCGTCCTAGTGACCATTCGGCCTAACGACGTTTCGGCCAAGCATCCAATTGCCCTTTCGACCATTCGGCCTAACGACCTTTCGGCCTAGCATCCATTCGGCCTGACGACCTTTTGGACACACAACCATTCGGCCTAATAACCATTCGACCAAATGACCATTCGGCCAAATAACCATTCGGCCAAATGACCATTCGGCCAAATGACCATTCGTCCAAATGACCATTCGGCCTAATGAGCATTCGGCCTGATATTCGGTCAAATAACCTTCGGCCTAATGTCCCATTCGACCTATTGTCCTATTCGGCCGAACATCCATCGGCCTTTTAATCCATTCGGCCTAGCGACCTTCGGCCTAACATCTTTCGGCCGCCATACTTAGCTGCGTTCCTTGTGATCGGACATGAGAATTGTTGACAGCGTTGTTTTGATCAAGAAAAGTATCGTTCTATTTATTTTTTCAGAATTTAAAACTGACGCGTTTCCAAAAAAAATGGCTTGTGAAGAAAGAAAGAAAGAAGCTTCAAAAATGTACACAATTTCCTTCTAAATCTTTCAACAATTAAATAACAATGTAACCTAATTGTTTTTCTTCTCAAAAAATCTCTATAGCCGTAGTGGTGAAAAAGGGTTAAAAATACTGTAAGAATGTCGTTTGAAATTTGTTTAAGCGACAGTTTTGAAAAGGTATTGGACAGTAGTTTAACTCAAAAAACGTAATCATGCGCTTTTTGAAGTCTTATATCATAAAATAGCTTTATGATGATACTTTTCAGAGATATTGAACATTGAAAAAAAAAAGAATTAAAAATGAAATTACCAAATAAGTAACATTACGCTTAAAAAAGAGACTTAACACCTTCCACAAAGTAGGCCTCAAAACTTCCTTCGAAAGTTCAACAAATTTTCCGTTTTTTTAGGTAAGTTTTTGGAAAATGTGTTTAAAATATGTAGTTGCAAAAGATATAGCTTTAGTGTCTTCAACAAAGTTTTACAAAATTGAATGATCCACAACTTTTTTTAAGACGTCATTGCGATAAGAAGATAAATAAAAACAGTAAAATTATCTCACTGTTATGTGAATTGATGAAGAAAAAATTTACAAGAACATATGCGCACTTTAAAAAGATGAAATATTGTAGAACACATCATCAAGCTACTTTTACATTTAAGCCTTCAAAAATCCCATGATAATGTTTTTCGAGTTCTAAACCACTGTGTATTGGTGAGAAAAACTGTCCGATAAAATGGAAAAGCGTACGTTTACTGAAAAGAGTAAATTGGAATATTTCTTAAAAACAACGTTGTAGTTTTTTTTCTTTTTTTACATGAATTTTGATAATATGACCTTAATTTTCTTCTCAGATGTTGTTTAACTAACGAATGGATTCCAAGATACACTAATTAATAACTGTCATATTTCTAAGAAAAACTAAGCTTTCAGACGAATTAAAAAAAACTTGCACGGTCACCACAAAGGCCTGGGCACCTTAATACATGGTTGAAATAATCACTGCATGGTTTTTCAGAAGCTAGGAAATTAGGAGCTGGGATCATTTTTAATGAGACAATCCAGTAGCCTGCCGAAGAAAATTTGGCTCCCTCATACATAGCGCATCGAAACTGCAGGATCATTCGATTTGGTTATTCATCCACATGGAAATCGTCGGCACTAGCTCGCTTTTTAATCGCATTTCCCAGAACTAATCTTCATCACGTGCCTTCTGACGTCGTCGCGTCGCTGAATCAGCAGAAAATTCTGACTGAGCGCAGTAGAAATTAGCTTCGGAAAATATAAATCCCTCTCATTCCCACAAAATTGTATAGCAGCCCCCCGGAAAACTGCAACGTGCACTCAAACAGGGGGAAATGAGATTAGGTGAACGGGCATGGGGAAGTAAGAAACGCAAGAGTTAGGGCCCCAATTCATATGCACAAATCCGGGCCTAATGGACAGGTTGCAGTGGATGCGTACCTTCCTATTGAGAGCCCGAATTGCTTTCGGTTATTGGACCTCTCAAGAGGTGAGTGTGCGTCACCCGGGTTTCGAGAGTTACCAGAAAAAGTACCAACAGAGAAAAAATTACATTTTTGGTATGATTTCCATGCCAAATACTCCATGTTGAGAAATTAAAAGATTCACTTGAGGTTTTAATGCTGAACGCTTGTAAAACTTCAATCAACAACCCTATCGCATCCAGAATGCATTTAGTATCGAAAACTAGCGCCGGCCACCACCATCTATTGAACCGGAAACCCGCGAAGAGGACCAGTATTGTGTTGTCCACGTGGCGTGGCCGGCTTCCATTCCTTGAACGAACGAACGAACGAACGGCTTCCATCGCCATCGTCGTCGATACAGAAGTGGTTACGCTACCCATTCAACAAAACACGTCCCGTTTAATTGGGTTTTCCCGGCGCTCTCTGATGTGATGGCAAATACGCGACGTGGAATTTCATGCTCCAAATTCTGGGGCTACCTGCTGCAGCAGCCGGGCAGCTAATGGCCAGGAAAATCCTCGGATCCGGAAGAGGGGAGAGGAACAACACAGGACGATGATGCATTCCACGTCCGGAATGGCGCGGCAAAAATTGCAACCATACAAGTCTGCTGCTGTTGCTGCACATATGTACCAAACGTCCAAATGCATTGAGCAGATTTCGTCTGATGAACGGTAATATACAGGCTACCTACTCTTTATGGCATATGGCCGCCGTCGCGTCGCCGCCGTTGGGAAGCTTTTTACTCAACTAATCCGGTTGGTTTTCCTCCCGGTTAGGTTTGAGTGCCATTCTGAGAGAGGACTAAACTAAAATTTATATTTTGACAACCCCGTTGTTTCGGTATGGTTTCGAACCTGATGAAAGCTGCGAAGGAGTGTTTCTTATATTTCAGGGATTGGGATTCATTTTTGATGCTGTATGAAGATCTTAATATGATTCATTGATCCGATCTATAATGAATGGAATTTGTTGTGGACATTAATAATAACTTATCTTTATTTCTCGAATATCTCAACTGACCGTTATCACGAATTCCACATGAAGACTTACATTGCTTGTTCTAACAGGCAGCAAATGAGTTAATTTTAATGTATGTTTTCTAAATTCTGAAGTTGAAGAATTTTATGTTAAGTAAACGTTTGTCGATGAACACAAGACCTTCTTTTGACATGCGTAGAAACGAGCATCATGCCTATTTTGGTTTTGTTAAATAAGCATGTCTTTTGTTCCGGTAACAACGACAAACCCAACGTGCGGAATTCGCAAGAGAAGCCTCGATGGTCAACTGGCAGCAGAATTGTGCTTTTCCTAAAGTAGAATGAAACAACGAAGGATCTCCAATATCTGGAATTGGATAGGATGTAAACACGGGCATCTACATGGCGTAGTTTATAATAGTCATGGTTGCTTCATGTGCGTCATTATCGCAAAAGATGCAGAATGGCTCCATGGTCGAATAGCATCTGAGAGTTCGTCCAATTCCACGCTTGGAGCTATGAAGTTGAGCCATGAGTACGCTGCGATCAGAAGTAGAATACATTAACCTCTGTGAAGTATACTTGTTGTGTCGTTACCTACAATTGAAGCAGTGCCCAGCAAACATTTTTGTAGCTATTTTCCTATGATGTTTTGATTGTTCCATATACATTATAGGAAGATCGTATGAAAGTTGAAAAACAGCATTGACCTACCAAATTGGAGACAATAAATATGCATACATAAAAATCCTTTCTTTTTTAAGCGACAAAAACTACACCAATTGGGCGTTATCCGACACCTTATTCGCACCTATCGAAAGAATGCAATAGAGCGCAAGATTTTACTCTCATAGTCTTGAAATCGTTGCCAGCGATAATACTTTCCAGTTCTCTCTTTGGTCAATGTTACTCAATTACCATATCATTTTTAGCCATCCAGGTTGCAGAGAGAACATGACGATGACGATCTCACTTGAAGCCCATGCGAGAGCAAAATAATTTCAAAGTCTACAAACATGGTGGCTGTCATATCTGTTTTGAAATGACTTGAGACGACATTTTATACGATCTTTTCACTATGCAATTGGAGTTGCGATTCGCAACACCACGATTTTTTCAAGCGCCGAATGAACTGCATTCCTCTCTCAACTGAAGGAAAAGAAAAGGAGCTTAAGTATATTTCCCAAACGGCTTACAAAAATGGATACCAAAATAGATCCATTCCAGCCATCCTAAGTTAAAAAGAAAAATTGCTTCAACGGAAATATTTCACTACTTTAACTCACATTCAGAAGGAGTTTCAACGAAGCTCCGTGTCAACGTACTTGACTTGCGACAAACGTTGACAAAGTTTTCTATTGAGCTAGTGTTCACTAGCTCAAATAATCAACTGAAATCCATCTGAGGATTGACTAAAGATCCAGTAGATCTGATGTGTACACAATCCGGTTTATTCGGTTATAGTCGTTTTACCATCTTGATGGCATTCTCGACCTTATCAACGTTGCAGTTGACGGATCGTTATTGAAAAACTTATCCGGTACAACTGTGTTCGATGTTTACTCCTGGGCTCGAACTCACGGACATCGGCTCAGGAGACAACAGACTTGCCAACTTAGCTATTTACACAATCCGGTGTTTCGACCTTATCGTGGGACATGGGACAAACCACAAGGAAGCTGATAAATAGATTCGAGGAACACATGGCTATAGCTAGATCTGACTCAAAGAAGAAAATCCTTCCTTCAGAGAATTCGGTCACTCTATTGGTCACATGTGTGAATCCGGTCACTCTGTAGATCGAGAAAATATTTCGCTGATTAGTTCTTTGAATAACAATTCGCTTAAATTGGATAAACACAGACACCGGACCAGGTCACACATGGTTGGTCAAATTCTCAGGTAACAGGAAATACAATAATTTGCCCGACAATACCCAGAAACGAATAGAAAACAATTAAGCCCTCCCAGGAATCACCATTCAGGGTAGGTTAGTAGACCCAAAACAGACAACGGCACAACTGCCGAGCATTCGGAGGTTTCTGCTACATATTAGTAGCTTACCTAACTCGGATTATTTAGGGAAGGAAAAAAAGCCAACCCACCGACTCTGGGCCCACCTCCTCGTGGTTCAGGACGAAAACGTGTCTGCAAGTCCGGCATATTGCAGATGTACGGCCAAGAGAACTACCACTAAACCCACTAGAGGCCGTCGACGGGTCTGCCAAACCCACGCGGAAGAAGTGGTGCACCCGGGTACTTAGGTACCAGTACTTGGGTGTGAGGGTCCAACACGCGTTCAAGGGGTCATGGCCCTGAAATTAGGACGTGACCGGAGGGAGAGCGATCGTCAACTCGTTTTGCGTTTCTGTGGGTAAAGACCCGACTCGAAAAACGAGTAGATGCGCAAAGTGGTGGCCAATGGTGGGCCAATCACTTGGAGACGTGTTTTTCACGTCAGTGTCAATGAGGCACAGTTTTATGCCGAGGTGTCAGGGTTCGACACGCGTTTCGGGAATTGATGCGCCCGAACCGCGAGTGCGACCTGATGAGGGCGTTCTACAGCTCGATTTGCGCTTCGAGAAGTAAAGCACCCGACTTGAAGATTGAGTAGTCGCGCTCAGTGGTTATTTAAGTCAACACTAGAGAGTTCAGAAGAGTCTGGCTTAGGAGGCTTGCCTCCTGAACCGCGTGTCCGAACAGAGAAAGTATCGTCGACAACTCGCTTTGTGCTTCTGGACTTCATGGACTAGATCCACAAAGTTAGTAGTTGCGCTACCTGGAGACCTCTTTCACACGATGAGAGGTCGGGTCCTAACTCGTCAGAGGAGGGGTTGCGAATCGAGCGGTGTTAGAATGAGGTATTGCTGACAGAGGATTCGGAAAAGAGTATTGGCTTGGAGCGCACTAAAAAAAGACATACACCGTCTTAGCCGATTTAGGCTTTACAGACTGAATAAATGACGTGGACAACTTAAGATTAACATTTAAACACCCAGTACCGAGATGGGAATCGAACCCATGCCATCAGTGGATCAGCGATTACCGTCTTACCACGCTAACCACTCGACCACCGAGGACGTAGCGCGAATTGACCTCCCACTAGTGAAGCTCGCCGTGCCTTGGAATGCAATCCGAAAACAGGATCTACCACCTGGGTGATCAACTAACAAAAAAGGCTTACAGGGCATCGCTAATATTTGAGCAAGCTGCTTCATCATGGATCGTCTAAGTCCTCTACTCAACGTATTTTGGATTATTCCATTCTCAGCTCCCACATACCTGCTTTATTTACTAAGCGGTGTTTGTCGGTTTCAAATTCGTCACTAGCTCGCAATTATTGGTCCCAGGCTATACTTTCAAGGGGTCTGCCATAAGGTTGGTCTGGACTCAAACGAAGCAAGACCGGAGCGAATCGTTCTGTGTATCCGACGCCTGCATCTACTGGGTGCTCGCTAAAGCAACGGTGCCTTCCAAGAGCTCCAAGTGCTCGAAGAGCGAAAAGATTGTTAAGAGAAAATTTGAGTCACCTTGTGGCTTCAGGCCTGGTCTCGGGATCCGTACGTTTAGCAGAATCTGGACGGCGATGTGCACGCTACAAAGGAGCGATCACTAAGTGACAGACTGTGGTGTGCAAAAAGAAGGTGGTTTCTAGGCAAATAGAAACTCAAATTACGATACAACCGGTTGAAGGGCTAAGGGAGCCGATCTTCTTCTGTAACTGATACATCTGCGATGGATGTAATGAAACGCGAAGCAGGAAGAATTGGGTTGATGATTAATACGTCCAAGACGAAGTACATGCTGGCCAGCGTATCTGAGACCGACCGAACCCGCTTGTCCAGTAATAACATCGACCGTGGCGATGGCAACGAGCTGGAGATAGTGGAAGACTTAATCTATCTCGGCTCACTGGTTCATTCGAAGATAATGACACCAGCCGTGAGATCCGGAGGCGAATGATCAGCGGAAGTCAGCACGACTATGGACTTCACAAACAGCTGCGGTCGAGAAGACTTAGCCCTCGTAAGAAGTGTAACCTGTACATGATGCTCATTAAACCGGTTGATCTGTACGGGTACGAGACATGAATATTGTTCGAGGAGGACCTGTGTACACTCGGAGTATTTGAGCGACGATTCTTAAAAACCATCTTTGGCGGCGTGCAGGAGAACGGAGTGTGCAGGCGAAGGATGTACCACGAGCTTGCGCGACTCTACGGATAACCCAGTATCCAGAAGGTGGCAAAGGCTGGACAGATACGCTGTTTAGGACATGTTGCGAGAATGCCGGGCGACTGTCCTGCAAAACAGGTGTTCGGTACGAATCCGGTAGGAAAGAGACGAGCGAGGTGGTTAGACGAAGTGGAGCGTGATCTGGCGAATGTGGGATGTCCGAGAAATTGAAAAACGGTTGCCATGGACCGAGTGCATTTTAGGAATTATGTTCGTCATGTTAAGTCGTGAGACGGAATACTACGAAAATAATTAAAATTACCGTGTGAGTCGAGGTATGAGGTAGTCGCTTTGCAAACCTCAAAATTTTAAGTCTTCTGCTAGCCTTGGCAAGGCTGAATGAAGACATAGATAATACCAGAATCAACCAGAAAGAAGAATGACGTCCGTTACATTATTAATCTGAGGTTGAACAATGAGTGCCATATGGCTCACTCATCATAATTATAATCTTTTAGTACATCGATAAGGATCCAGAGGACCGAACTTTCAGAATACAGTTGGACTAGATTTCTAGTACGCATATAATAGTGAGTAGCGGCACCCAAAATTCAGACTTTGCTCCAATCAAGAGTTCTCAGTATGTTAACGCCAATGGCATAAGATGTCAACGCCAGCGGCGGTGATTCGATTTGAGACCACCGGCATTAACCTCCTGGCGTAACCGCATTGCATATGACTGAGGAAAACAAAATAAAACGTTTTCATGCTCATCCTTATCCAATCACAAGATAAAGAAGGATATAAACAAACGCCAGGCAGCCGGACTCGAATGAATTGATCCACTTAATCAATGCTGTGCGTGTGTATGTGAGGCGGCATTAGGCCAAGCTGCCCGGCTGTAATAGAACCCGGCAATGTTATACGATTTGTCTATGTATTGCGTGACGAACACCTTTTAAATAAGTGGTCGTGAATCTCGTTTTCAACCCTTTTTTTTCCTCAGATTTAAGCTTTTTTGCCTTGAGAGCATAGGAGATGAAAACTTAAATCAGAGGAAAAAAGCTTAAATCTGTCAAAAAAAGGGGAAATCTGAGAGATGTGCTCCACACGGGTTGTAAAACATTGCCGGGATGTGGGCTGTAAACGGCTGTGCGTGTATATGTAAGCAGGCAATAGGAAATCAAGACAAATTTTCTCGATTCCAATTCTCTTTCCTCTCATAAGACAATACTAGCCAACCCCTGGCCAAAAGCCAGCAATGTTCGTTTTTTAAGATAAGGCGTGGCAGAACGACTCTGACAATTAAACCTAGTTTATCATCTGGCTCAGGTAGTACACTGATTAAGCTGCCGGATTGGAAAGGTGAAGGTACAAGTTGTTGTGAGTTCGATTCTGGCACTACCCAACGACATTTTTTTTTCTTGTTTCTAAGATGAATTATCCAATAGGATGAGAATTTCATAAAATGATTTTCTTGTTTCGCTTGAATGTAGTAGTCATACATCATTTTGCTTGGGAGCTCAAGTATTTATGCCAGCAGTGTTTTTCCAATCATATAATCTTTGGCATAATGCATGTTTCAGCGCATTTTTGGCTTTTCATTGGGTGTGTATGTGACCTAAGTGACTAGTACGAAAAGTTGGGATAAATATGAGGCATTTATTTCTATTAACTTTAAAATGGTAAAAATATAGAAATGAAAAAGGAGAAAGCGAAAAAAAAACGTGCGATGAAACGTATGTAATCTTGCTACGGCAGATAAAAATGAGTTATGAGTTAAAAGAATAATGTGTCATGGGAAATTAACAACTTCAGAGTATCAGAAAGAATCTTTGTGACAGAATACTAAAACAACTCTTGCTTTGGACACCATTGTTAAAACAAATCTTATTGAGAAAGATTGAATTAAGGAGGATATTATAGCTGATTACCTTATGCCGTGATTTTTTTTTCGCGAAAAATTTTAATATTACTGATGAAGACTGAATAAACTTCTCACTTTGAGTTACCTGTTTTCGAGATAAACATGTCTGATCGATTTAGAAATTAAAAATTAACCATAGTCTAGTTAGATTTAAAATGAGTCTGTAGCGCTACAAGTTAAGATTTTCAACAAAACTTCAGTTATTATTCCAATAATATTTTTTTTTAAACTTAACTGCAAGTCATTATAACTTGATTTATAAATTGTCAACCCCTGTATAGGAAACACCTCGACAAAATGTCTACAACGATGGAGATTTGAGCCTCAAAACTTTCGATTCATTTTCCAATGATTCTTAACCCTACAAAAAACTAGGGATAAGTTGTTCCCTACGAAGGTAATGACTTAATGGTAAAAATTAAACAGCACAATTTTCTTCTGCATGAAAAAATGCAAACGCATGTATCGGTAAATTGGCACATTAAAGTTTTCCGGAAATTTTTACCCCACTTGGCCACATTCCAGGCCGAATACAAACGATTGAAAAAACGGGGCCCCGTTTTTGATTGCACATTCCGATGGATTGATTGCGTGCCACCGTTTCGCGATTCGTGACGATCAATAAATACTAGCGCACAAAAGTGTTCGCATTCGCAAAAAAAACCCATTCATTCTTGGGTCGTGAAAATCCCCTGAAGACGATTCAAAAAACAAAACAAAAAACGCGAGTTTACAAAAAAAAAAAACACACACAAACTGGTGCCACACCCAGAGCACGTAAATCATACGCTTTTCACACGCATTTAAAAGCTATCCGAAAATTAATTGGAAATTATTGAAATCGCGAACTGGGTGTTTGGCTAGGAGAAAGAGAAAAAAAAACGCGAAAATCTGGATCGATAGGACTCTTTGGTGGGGCGGACCAAGTTTCAAAAAGCAAAAAAAAGGTCTCCATACGTGTACACACGCTACTCACTTTTAACTATTTCACCCCGGAGAAGAAGAAGTGAGTGGTGAATTTTTTTCGCAGCCAACCATCCGGAGGCGGGGGTGGTTTTTTTTGTCGAGCCCGCGTGGGAAAATTGATTTCATGATTTACGGTTGGCGGTTTTTGGGGTCGGTAGTTTCAAGTGTTTTTTTTATTGGGCGAATTTTTTTCCGTCCACCAATTGTTTCGATCGCCATTGAGATCCCCACAGATTATTCGACGGGAGAGATCCACCGGGTGCATAAAAATCAAAGATACAAAAAATATGCGACGGGACCAGGTCCATTCCCGGCAAAAATGGCCAACCATTCATCCATCCATCCATCCATTAAGGATTGATCCGGAGCCACCGGAGGAATGAGCGGAAAAATCCCGATGGTTTGTGGTTCAAAAATTTTTTTTTTTCATCGTTTTTCGTCGAACGTTGTTGTTGGTTGATGTTGGTCAGGGTTCCAATGTCGCGTAGTTCAAGTGGCGGCGATTTGCCGATGACCGGATGTGCAATAAATTGAACCGATTTTCACATCAGGTGCCGGAATTTTCATCGATGTGTGGTTAATCGACGACGCGAGGGATGGCCATCGACCGTCCATCGGGGGGTTTTTGATAAAAACAAATATGGCGCCCACGCGGATATTTATTGCATCGGTGCATGGTCACCAACCAAGAAAGAAAAGGACCGCCCCAGCATTCATTCGGTTGGTCAGCAGGAATTTAAGCGTCCGTTCAATCAAAGGTCCCGTCATTCGATCGAGATGTGAGATGATTTAACCCATATGCCGGAAATGGACCCGGAGCCGAAAACGAGCATAGAAAAATAGGATAGAGGATACAAATTAGCTCTCATTTGGGTGTTCGACGAGAGGGCTGTTTGCGGATTTTTAAATTGTTTCAATTCGTGTCGACTACATCGATTAGAAATATTTAAAGCATATTTTAAAAAGTATACAGATATACATTGCTACATATAATCGAGGTTCGAGTATGATATAGTTTCAAGCTTATTTATGTTGTGATTTATCACTTTCGTGATGCACTTTCGGATATTTGAAGGTTATCTCATAAAAAGCTCCTCGATATTCATATTCCCCTTAATAATAAAAATTATATAATAATTCCCAAAAGCGTTCAAAACTTGTGACAAAAAAAAACTTCAGTAGATCCTGCCGTGACAGAATCTGGGTCATCCTAGCTGAAAATCAGTTCATATTCTGAGCATTACAATCTGTAATTTGAAAAATGCTCAAAAATCTTTCATCAAATGGAAAATACCAACTCATTCGATGTTTTCATAGCATCAGTGATTGAGAAAGATCTGTTCATATTTCACTCTGAGAGAAGCATAACATCCACTAACTTTTCGTGTGTCTTCAAACAAAACCACACTTATTCCAAATATAATTAACCAATATTTACCATAGTCGTTTTCTCCATACAACGAATAGGCGACAGCATCTGCTTCTTGGCTTAACTGTTGCAGTTCATTCATATCGAAAAACACCATTTAAATATCATCAGAACCGAACTTTTCCAAATGGGTTCAACTATTTAATTGCAGATTTGTTCGATGTTCTCATAGCCTCACTACAAATTCGATCCTTATCGAGTTTTTTTTTTAAATCAGGAACATTCAGGACATTTTAAAGAACTTTTTTCAAAAAACAGGAAATTCGAGAGTTTTTTGAAACGGTCCTCGAAATAATAGGACAAGTTCTGAAAAATTAGGTCACCTGGCATCTCTGACCAAAGCTTCAAAAAAATCACAGAGTAATACTTTCATTTCTGTCACCAGATAGCGATACTCGTGTCTCCCATTTTCTCGTTAAGTGGTTTATATCGGTTAAAGTGTATTTGCTTTTTCATTGAATTTAAGTTTTATAAAGTTTCAAGTAGTGAAAGCTGTGTGAATTTGCTGATTCGTTTCACACAAAATTGATTGAAAAATTAAGCAAACTGCTCAAAAACGTTAGTCTTAATCTCATGTTCACTGGATATTGAAGTCAATCATAGATTTTATATAAAATAAACCATAAAAATTTAAGAGGACAAAAACTTCTTAGTCAAAATACTAAATTCTGCCCTGCAGTTGTTACTAAATATAAAAAAAAATTTGTTTTAACAAGAAGGAGATTTTCAAGAGAATCATCCGCTTTTTTCTAAGTAATTTGTTACTTTATTAAAAAAAAAGGCTGGTTGAAAATAAACATCTTTCGCTATTTCAGTTCAATGATTTTTTCGTGGCCTAGGGATATGAAATTTTTACTTATTTTATTCTATTTCCTGATCCAGCAATGTGTTTGATGTTTTATGGAAAATCTTATTCAAGAAAGAAATGTTTCTCATTCAAAGTTACATTTTGAAAAGATCTGCATCGACAAAGAAAATTTTTAACATGAAAAGTGCCATACATTTTTCGAAAAAATCCTAACAAATATATCTGGCTAATTTTTAGGTTGTCAAAAGAAGTATGTTTTTGAACAGCATTTGTAATGAAAAATACAAATGCTACCACATTTGTAAGTAAATTATAAGAAATATAATGAAGAATGTTATTATTGTCAAGATTTTTTATTTGTACAAGACCAAAATGATACTATGAATGCAAATTATATGTTTTGCAGATCATGAAAATATTTGATTTGACAAAATTCTCTTTTTGATGATGGCATAGTTTGTGAATTGCACAGGTATTCATTCTTTCAATTCTATCAATTCTACTGTTCGGGTAAAAACAAAGAGCCAAAAAAGCTATCAGTAAAAAAAAACTTTCTTTTTCTGCTCTTTCAATAACAACAATTAAGTCGATTTTGCGATAATTTCAAAGACCTTTCCCATTTTTTAATCAGACGGAAGCTGTTATTTAACAAATGTAACAAATGTCTATGTGCAGCATTTGTGATCAATGACTTATCGACTCTGATTTAGACTTCTCCTTTATAATTGAAACCGAATAGGAAACAACAATAAGGAAAATGATAATGCTGCGTACTTGGTTTTCAATGAAGGGTTGAAGAGAATAATTATTTATCATAGGATGACTTCAAGTAAGTAAAATATCTAAACTGCACAGTGGTCCAGAAATGAAATTTAGCGGGAAACCATTATTAGCATTTTCCCCTTAAATTTGATGCGTTTGATGTCTTACATTACCTTTTACATCAAATTAGTACGGTCAGTTTAACTGAAACAGTTTTAGGGTGGTTCACAATATATCTGAGAATCGACAATTATTTTCTAACTGTGATAAGATAGAGGCCTACATTATTCTACAATTTGAAGAACATAATTCATGAAACTTTGTCGAACCATCATACATCCATCTCTTGAACTGAAAGTTCTATGAAGACATGTTTTCGTGAAGTTAGGGTGGGTAATGACAAAACGCATCATTTGTTGATAATGACAAAACGCATCTTTTGTTGAAAACGGATTTTCAAAATTTGTTTTTGTTTTGAAGTTATGAGGCGATTTGTGTTGTCTTTTAGAGCTTCAATAACTCAATCCAAATGGAGCAAGTCGAAAATTTTATTGCTGATTGCTTTGGAAAGTAAATGTTACAATCTTAAAGACATAAAAAAAATTGGAGATATGTGTTTTTTTTATTAAGGCGTTTAATCGTTGCATGAAATTTACTTAAAAATGACCAAAACCTCTACGAAAATAGAGAGAGTTTGTACATTTGTTTTTCTAGAACTCAGAAACTACTGGACAGATTTATGTGAAATTCGGCATGGAGTAGTTTTTTGAGTAAAAAATTATATCTGTACAGTTTTGAGTCCGTCGCACTCAAGGGAGGAAGGGCTCTCATACAAAATATTCACAAAATGCGATAAAAAGCGGTAAAATTCAATCTTTTTACAACGATTTTTATCAAAAGTTGTAAAAATGCATATATTTACATGTTTGGATAATTTTTAGTAAACAAAGGCCTCTCTCCATCCAATATAAAGAAAACACGAGACAAACTTTATCAGGGAACACCCAGGGGCATTTGTATAGATAAATTTATCAATTTAAAAAAAAACGAAATGTTTTGTGAAGCACCTCTCTCATTTTATTAAGTTGAAGGGACCATTACATGTTATAAATAATCGCATATTGTTTGTTTGTTTTTCGATTCCAATCACTCTGTGTGTTTCCTGATAAGGATTTTCTCGTGTTTTCTTTTTATTGGATGGAGACCTCCCTTTTATTTGACGGGTGGGGCCTTTTGTGTGCTAAAAATTATTAACATGTGAATGTATCTGTTTTCACTATAGTTGATGAGAATCACTTGTCAATTGATTGAATTTCATCGTTTTTTATCGTATTTTACGATTTTTTTTTGTATAAGAGCCCTTCATCTTCTGAGTGCGAGGGATACCACAGATACCATTCTTTACTCAAAAAACTACTCCATGCCAAATTTCACATCAATCGGTCAAGTAGCTCAGAGTTCTTGATGAATAAATGTACGAATTCCCGCTATTTTCATAAAAGTTTGAGACAATTTCATACAACGATTAAACGCTTTAATCAACAACAAAATTTCTTCCGTTTTTTTATATATATTTAACCTTCCCATGCCGTTCGCTAAATATACGTTTCGGGGAAATTTGAGTTGTAGTTTGATTTCGTTCTCCTGGCTGTAAATATTAACCGATTTTGATGATATTATATTCATTTTGTAGGTAATTTGTTCGTATCACTCAAAATTTTAAAATAAAGTCGATATGTATTTCCAAGTTATGTGTGACTTTGGATATTTTATGACACATCGACTGAAAGTTCTTGGTAAGCGAATCTTAACGCCCGATGATATTTGGAAGATGAAAGCCAGTAAGGTGGTGGGATTCATAAGAAATACCATCCCAAACTGGAATAATGTCTCGATTTCGACTACAACTGCCATCTCTATCAATGATGGCAGAATTGCGTAATCAGACAAATGATAAATTGGGTTATTCCACAATAGATCACAAAAAGTTGGTCGCAGTGGATCTTCTCATACAAAAAAAAAAAAAAAGTTATCAGAAACTGGTTCAGAATGTAAAAAGTCCGAAAAATCAATTTTATTTTTAAAACGCTCATAACTTTTGACAGCTTTTCTGTATTCAAGTGTTTCATTGATGTTTGAAATCGTCAAGAATCCATCTATCTGACAGTGTATAGATATGTTGGGGTCCAATGAAAGTTTTGACCGCTATCTCAGATCTTCCGGTAGAAAAAATCTAACTTTAAAAAAACGATTTCCAATTTTTGCTTTGCTTAGCTGTTTTTCATTTCCCAATGAACCAATTGGCAAAACTCAAATTTTAATTTTTTGACGTTAATTTGATCATTATTTTCATAGAACATACTTGGTCTGTCAAAATTCCAAGTTCTTCAGTATATTGGAATGATGATAAGGAGATTTTAAATGTGCGCTTCGGGTCATATTGACCCGAACGGCATGGGAAGGTTAAGATTGTAACATTAACTTTCAAATGCAATCAACAATCAAATTTTCGACTTGCTCCATTTGGAGTTATTGAAGCTCAAAAAGGACCATTTTTCAACACATATTGCCTCATATTTCAAAACGAAAACAAATTCTGGTAATCCATTTTCAACAAAAGATGCGTATTGTAATCACCTATCTAAAATGTTGTTGAATAAATAATTTTGATAAAATATCATCTTGAAAAGATATCAAGAAAAAAACTGATTTTTATAGGACCACCCTAATTTTACGAAAACATGTTGTCATAAAACTTTCAGTTCAAGAGATAGACGTTTGATGTCTTCCACCAAGTTTCACGAATTATTATGTTCTACAATATTGTAGAATAATGTAGGCCTCTATCTTATCACAGCTAGGAAATAATTGTCGTATCTCAGAAATCTTATGAACCACCCTAAAACTGTTCCAGTCAAAATGACCGTCTTTAGGTTTTGTAAAAGTTTGTCGAAGATTTCAAATGCATCAAACTTAAAGGGAAGATGTTAATAATTTGGCTCACAGGTTCAAATTCTGCTGAGCCAACCAGCTCAAGAAGTTTCGACTTCTTGAGCTAATATACTCAAAGCAAAATGCAAAACCTTGTGTCTTAAGCGGACCATAGAACACACAACATTTGCACAAATGCGATGAAATTCGATGAATTTCCTTCGTTGCGAACAAGATTTGCATCGTATATGGCACTGTTAAAATGAGCGCGCAAACGGTTTGAGTAAAATCGGTCGGGATCGAAATATTTTGTACAAACAACCCTCTGTGGCATGGTGTATGGTGCTGTTTGCACAAAATTCAGGACATTTACTCAGCTCCAGCTGGGGTAGAGGGGTTTTCGTTGTCACTGTTGCTGTTTTCGCCAGCAATCGTTGTGTTCGCGTGAAATATGTTTGTATCGTGTGTGGGCAAGCATTGAATCAAACAATCGTCGTGAAATCATCGGATTTGCACAAGCAATTTATGATGTCTGTGACCCGCTTTTGAGACAGGAGAGGTATGAGCTTAACTTGAGCATTAATTGGTGAGCAAAAATTGGCTCTCAGCTTTCTTCGCTCTCGAGCATCAAGAGCTTTGATGCTCAATGGCTTGAGCAAGAGCATTTGAATCCCTTCATAAAGGTGAGTGAAAGCATTCACATCTGCTGATTATGAGAATCTCCTTCTCTGGAAAAGCTCTATTGCGTTTTATAGTGAGAAATCTGAGAGCGAACACCATTCATTAATGTTTATGAGAAAATGAAGCGATTCTTCGATGCAAGTGTTGGCAAATTGAAAAAATGTTTTTCGATGGTTCGAATTTTATTTTATTTATTTTTTAACTGCGCCAGCTCAAGACTTTTCAAGTTTTTTAACAGCTGTGAGGTTACGTTTGTTTACTTATCAACCGTCACACTGAACGTGATATAACATTTCAATGAGTTCATAACTTTACTTTAATATATACAAGTTACAATTTTTTAAATGGCTTCAATTTAAAGTTATTTAGTGCTTTTAAAGTTTTTTTTTCAAAATATCAAACTTCATCGTGATAAGTTACCAAAAAAATTCAAAAATCTCCAACAAATTTCAATCACGTTAAGCTGCCAATGTAATTTCTTAAAAGAAATCTTCATTTATACTGAGCCTGCAATACAACTTTACGAAGTTTTAAATACCATTGTTGCCGGAATTAATAGTACTATTAAAATTGTTCAGCTCAAAAGTCAATGCTGAAGATGATCTTAACACTAGAAGGACCGGCAAATTGAATATACCGATTCGGACCGTGACCAGTCAAAATGACTGGTAAAGGGGAAATTTTTTATATCATAATATTTTTAACTTATTTCTTTTGAAATTGTTTTGTTATTTATTCGATATCATTTTTGTTATAAAATGGAAATATTTTTTCACCATGGGTGCACGGAATCACCTCATTTTGGCATAGTTGACGAATGCGTGTATGTCATAAAATGAATATTTCAAATAATTATCAAAAAATTAAAATACATTATCAATCTAATTGTAAAATCATGTTAGATGGCTATGGGTATTGACTATGGGTGCACGGTTTCACTTCAGTTTTGTTTTAGTAGATATTTTCTAGCATCCATCGCTCTGAAATTTTTTAACACGTTGCCTATAAATAATACCTGATATTGTAGGTTTTGAAGCATATTTTTTCTATAAGTAGAGCAATTTACCATGGGTGCACGGATTCACCGCTATTCATCCAAAATCAAATTTTTTACATGCTGAAGGTAAAGAATAAAGACTTTTATAAATTCAAATAAAAATGTGTGTTATATACATGGTTTTTCACTATGAGTGTACGGATTCACCGCGTTTTAATCAAATATTCGACTTTTGCAAATTTTTAAAAATCATTTTTACAAATCTTAACTAAACCAAAGTCGAAACCATGTCTTTCATGTTCAGACATAATGATTTAAATAACGATTTTTATTTAAAGTTCCATTTTATCAATCCTGGAAAAGAAATATTTCAATTTTATCTTGAAATAATATATTTATTTATTTATTATTACAAAACAGGTTTTTGCAATCGTACATTTATCTGATAAGATCTGATCAACATCCAAGAAATTGGAAAACGGTTACCATGGACCGAGTGAGTTTTAGGGATTATATGCATCAAGTTATGTCGTGCGACGGAAAATAATGAAAATAAAAATAATGAATCAACATTGTCAAATGTACACGTCGATTTGTTTTTCCTTAAAAGTTTTTTCGATTGACAAATATGGCATTTCAAATACCTATCATATCTAACTTAAAAATATGTTGTGTTCTGAAGCAAGTTGAAAACTATTTCACTCTATATAATATACAACGGCGAATTTGCAGCCATTCCGTGCACCCATGTTGAAATATCCGCATCCGATGTGGTCTATCAGATAGGCTGGCGCGAGTCTGGTCTAGGTATGCCAGGCGTACTGGGATCGATTTCTTGTATCGGCAAGAAAATTCTTGAGTTCAAACCCCATAAGTTGCCGACAGGTAAGATGTGTTTCCTCTTATAATAAGAATATTCAATCAGTTGCCAGCTGGCCAGGTATATAGACGGGTGCCGGAATACTTGTAAGTGAACTTCCATTGGAAATTTGTCGAGCCTAATAATTTAAGAATGCATGTGAATACACACTTGGGCAGAAACTGCGGTGAATCCGTGCACCCATGGTGGATAACCAACATATAAGAATATATCGTGCACCCATGTTGAAATATCATTTAAATTATTCATTTTCATAGCTGATGTCTTCAAATTTGAATAAATAAGCACTCAATTCATAATAATTTTACTCATTCTAGTTTAGAAAAAAAAACATATTTATCACCTAAAACTACTCGATTACTCGAATGGACATGTGTTAAATCTAACATAACTTTCACAAATCTTGATGAAATTTCGCCAAATTTTGACAGAAAGTTTTATTATAGTTGAGCAACAAAACAGACCAAAAAAATTGGGAGTCAAGTGCTTGGAGCACCACACAGTGGCCAAGCCGAGAACTTTTTCTTTAAATCTTCACGACTTCGCATCGAAAATCAATAATTTCATAACGAATGACACACTTCTGCCCACCATAAATCAACTAATATTCATTGTCTTGAATGTAGCTTGCAAATGAAACCAAAAGCGAAAAAAATTATCTTGTTTGAGTTATAGGTTTGTGAATTTTACCAGTCATTTTGACTGGTCACGGTCCGAGTGTCCATGGCGAAATTTATCTCGCTTACTAAAAGAGCTAGTGAAATAAAAAATACACAGTTTTGTAGAGTTTCAAAATTCATGAAAAGTCCTATTTTTTGCGAATTTTTAAAGCGAAGTATGCGAAAGATAATCAACAAACAAAGTGCTCAACCAGTCATTTTGACTGGTGCGGTCTTTCTAGTGTTAATCGAATGTAAGTTAAGTCAACTTTAACCCTCAAAAATCACCTAAAGGAAGACCAAAATAAATCTAAAAATCGAAATTTGAATTTTGATGGCATATGACTATAAAATGCATAAAAATTCGACATCTGGTAACAATCCTCAAAGGGCGTACCAAAAGAAATCCGGAAAACTGAAAATTAATTTTTGATGCCAAATAACTTATGGATGATTTGATATAAGTTCCATATACACTATGAAATGATCTTATGAAAATTGAAAAAAACAGCATTTACCTACTAAAGTGGAGGCACATACATACATACATAAAATTCTTTTCTTTCTAAGCAACGAAAACTACACCAATTGGGCGTTATCCGACGTCTTATTTGTACTTATCGGAAGAATGCAAGAGTGCGCAAGATTTAGCTCTCACAGCCTTCAAATCGTTGCCAGCCACATTTTTTTTAAGTTCTCTCATTGGTCAATATAACTCAATTCCCATCTGATTTTCAGCCATCTGCATGCAGTGCTGTTTGCAGAGAGAAAGTCACAATGATTTTCTCACTAAAACCCCGCGTGGGAGTAAAATCATTTCAAAATTTTCAAGCATGGCAGACTTTCTATCATATCCGATTTAAACTGACTTCAAACAACATTTTATACGATCTTTTCAACGATTTCATTCACACCATTTTTAACGACTTAAGTTATCATTCCTGATACGATTTTATGTTTGCTGGGAAACGTCGAGATGTGGTGTTATCTCGAAAAAAAAATTGTTGCTTAAAAATCAACATTCTGGGAAAAAGTCGTTTTTCGAAAGTCCCAGAGAATTGTTTTTTTAGGTAACACCAGATGTTGACTTTTTATGCTTTTTAAGTCATTTGGCATCAATATCAAAATATGGATTTTTTCTTTTGGTTTTACCATAGATGATTTTTTGACGGTAAAAAATTCAAACTTTGAACTGAAATTTTACACAGGTCAGATTTTTGGGCCAATCTACAAAACTTATGTGGTCGTTTTTTTTAAAATTCGATCATGACATTTTTCCTTTAAATTCATTGCCACCCTTATATTAAGCTTGCCAGATTGCCCGGTTTTATCCGGGTTTGCCCGGATATTTGATTCAAAATTTCGAGAAAGTCCGGTCCGGCCCAGTTGCCCGGATATCGTGAAAAAAGTCCGGATATTGCCCGGATTTTTTCACAATTTTCACAAAGAAAACAAAAAAAAATCAAAGTTTTTGAGTACGTTTCAGCAAAGTCGATTATCGGTATGGAAATTTTCAACGGTTGTTTCAAATAATTTCGCTGATTTACTTTTATAAACCTTAAAATATTTAAGTGTTCCAAAAAGTTTTTGGATGTCCGCAATTACATTAATAAAATAATAATTTCGATTTTTTTGCATTTTTTCTTTGCTTTTATATATAATAACACCTAAATTTTGCCCGGTTTTTGCCCGGCTTTTTTATTTGAAAAATTGAAATCCATGCCCGGATTTTGCCGGGTTTTTTTGAAAAAATGCCCGGAAATGCTAGGCCCGGATGGTAGTGAAAAAAATTCTGGCAACCTTACCTTATATGTATAAATGAAATATTGTTATGAGGTGTCAACAAACTCCGCCTGCTCAAAGTTCACATAAGAATCACATTAGAACAGCACGGAAGTGTCACATGTACAGCTCATTCGGTGACCGTGCACATCACGTCAATAATAATATAGTAGGTACACTAACTAGTTGATGAAATAAGTGAGTGAGTGCCCATTGTCGGATGTCGTCATTTTCCAAATTGAGCGATCAATTAAGGCCATCAGGTGATGATGCACTTGTCCAAATGAGCTGGAGCTGCTATCCGATATTCAATTCAATTCATTCGAGGGGCAGCAAAAAAGGTTAGGGATCCAGGAACCGGAAATGGGGTCCGGCTGCACGCGGTCAGGATATACGCGTGACAAGGTCAGGTTCCGAAATGACAAGTGGCAAATGGATTGAACACTTCAATTATCCCGATGCCGATGATGATATCAATTTTGCACACAAACATACGACTACGTTCCCATACCCGGAACCGGGAACAGAGCCAGAGAGACAGAGTAATATCCGCCCTCAATAAACATACAAATACCCGGATCACACACGTGATTAGTTGCCGGTTTGGAAATGTGAAGCTTGTAATTTCCCTAACTAAGTGGCAACACATCCAGTCAGACTGGACAGGCTAATTGAAATCCGCCCCCGTTTTCTCTGGAAGGGTGGAATTTGATTTACAGTAGATATACACAGCATTCAATCGTTTGTATTAAAAAAAAAACAAACTGTATAAGGAAATTTAGACCAATGAAAATTATTAAAAATGTCAAACATGTGTTTAAACAATATTTTCTAATAAAAAAAAATGTTCGATCAAAGACTCTACCAATATTTTCTGGTTTAACAATTTTTTAAAACCCCTCAACTGAAAACATAAAAAACCTATCATCCCCTTCGTAATCCTAGATCCTTTTATATTGTACACGCTTTTTTGATCAGGAATAGAAGCTGGATTGTTTTAATTTTGTGCATTGGAAAGAATTTGCTAACAGGTAATCATCAACCCTCGATGGGTTTATTAGCTGGAGTGAACCCGTGCACCCATGTTAACGATCATTGAAATTTGATCTACATTTAATCGGCCTAACTTTAGCAAAATTTTATGTTTTATGTAATCACAGTTCAACGGCAGACTCGCAATATAAGAATATTCTAAAAACTGCATACAGAATGCGTTCCTGATCTTATTATTTTGTAGTATAACCGTTTGGACTAAATATGAGTCCAAATAGCTTTCAACGTGTGACGAAATCTCTTAGATAAACCGCCACTGTTATTCAAACACTACAAACTACAAACTAAATCTTTCTATGTAAAATTATGTGTTATTTTTCGGAAGCCTTTAAAGATTTTAGAAAGGTCTTTAAGTATTTTCATTGTTTATCAAAACATTCATGTTGAGTAAAGCTTTATTCTTCACTAATATAATTCAACTGAAAAAAATTATGATTTCGGATCGGTTTGAACTTATTTTCAGTTCGGATGGTTCCCCAGACATCAGTCACACATAAATGGCAGATAGAAAATGATTGTCGATTGTCATCAGTTTGTAAGGAGCACCCAAATATATAGTATTTTTACGTAAAAATATAGTTATTTCAATTCCACACATCTGTCATCAGCACACGCGGAAAATCGTAGTTCATGAATAATTTTCCTACAATCAAAACGGAACTAACTCTCAGCATTCGGGAATAACAATTTCGAAATCATAAGGTGTGATACATCATTTGAATATTTTATCGTTATTTTTCCTGATTTGGGTTGTTTGGTTTCTAAAATGTTAGTTGCAATGAAACTAAAGTTTTTTTTTTTGGTTTATGAAAACTATAAAACACAGCCTAAAACAGTTGTTGGTTTTTTCCCATTTTACAAGTTGATATTGTTTTTTTTTCTTAAATTTTAATATAGACTAATACACACATTGAAAGAATAAAAAAGTTTCCTTTCGGGTATATAAGAACAGAAAATAATAAGATACTGAAGATTGTTGTTTTTGTAAATAAAATGTTTTCGAACAGAAAGAAGAAAGAACCAAAAAATGGGTTGGGTGTTGTGCAGTGTTTTTTATAGATTTTTTTCGATATTTATTATGGAAGGGAAGATTGAGGGATTGGTGAGCGAATGTGCAGTTGTTTTAACCTTTTTTAAGATTAGGAAAGAAATTGGTGAGGGTGCAGTTTTCAAAAATGTTAAAGGTGCAAAAACACTTAGAGCTGCTGTGCATTGTTGGTCGAACACGCTTCGGGTGCAGTTTTTTTTAAATTGATTCCAAAACATGATGTGCAGTATTAGATATCAAAAAATTGGTTTCGGTGCGAAGAACAAAAAAACGTAGGAAACGTAGTACACGAATATTCACAAAAATCAAAAACTCCGAACGGTGGACAAAAAGTGATGTTTTTAGGTGGTGTGCTCTTTTCATAAAAATGTACAAAAATGCATGCAAAACCTTTGGTGCTCAAAAATCTAACGGAAACAAACAAAAACTTTTCCTCGGAAATCGAACACAAAACGAGGTTTATGAAATAAACGGGATTTGTAAACTAAGATTTGATTTAAAAAACAGGATACTTTGAAAAAAATATTTTGAAAAAAATAAAACAATTAAAAATATTTAACAAACAGTTCGGAACAATGCGTTGACAGACTATAACTGATTTCGAGCTCCAAAATTTACGGTTCAACGACAGCAAATTATCTAGTATTTTATAAAAAGATGACTTTTGTTGAGTTAACTTGAAGATGCCGAACAACACTTTGACATCACTGCATTGCTTCAAAACCTCGATTCTGTCGAGGGTTAGGTCCTTAAAACTGACAGTAACCTTTCACAAAACTTGCTGTTCGGATTCAGCTATTGACTCAATCACAAGGAAGTGCATCGAATGCCCACTAAAATTCTATGCACGCTGGGCGGCTTTCTTTGGGAAGGAGTCCTCCATCGCAGCTGATGAAGTATGCGTTAAACTTAATGCTGTGAAAGGTAAGATTGTTCAATCCTTTTGTATACCCAGCTGCTCATTGGTTGCGTTACTGAGGTATCGTAAACCCTATCCTAAACCGCTATTCTTCTTGATGTTGGTGATAGACTACTAGTGACACCAAGGGCGTGAGACCAAAAGGATGTTAGGCTGAATGGATCCTGGAATGGATGTTAAGCCATATGGTCATCAGGACGAATTGTCTTCAGTATGGTTTGTAGTAGGCCTAATGAATGCTAGGCATATCAGACATTTTTTGATACTCTGCATAGATGTTGGGCCAAATGGACGTTAAGCGTAACGTCCATTCAGTCCAGAATTTGAGCGAATTAGCGCCAAAGAATATCTAATCGTCCTGGTAATCATTTGGCCGTCCATTAGGTCTGATAATCTTTAGGCCCAGCGCGCATTCGGCTAATCGTCATCTTGTCATAGATTCGGTTCATGATCCATTCGGCTTAACATCATTTCTTAAGTTGTCCATGTCATTAATTCAGTCTGTAAAGCCTAAATCGGCTAAGACGGTGTATGTCTTTAAAATAAACATCATTTCGTCCAAGTTGGGGTAGGCCATGAAATAAGATTCTGAACTACCACTCTATAGCATTGAACTTTTCTGTAATGATAAGTCTGTAAATTATAGACGATACTAGCGATCTGGCAACATTGTTTCAATAAAAACCCATCCCTCAGCACTAGCATTTTTACTAGCATCGGACTAGCAGGGAAAATCCCTGACTGGAAAAATATTAACCGGAAATATCTACTCGACGAGTTGAAATCGTCTGTAATCGGACCTATCTTCGAGAGGAATTACCGATTTGGCATTTGTTGTTATATTTTGGTCCGGAAAAGTTGGCAGCAGCGTGAAGGAGAAAAAATGACAGGACGTACTATTAGATCCGGTGGAAAAAGTAGTGGACGTACGTGTTGACCGCGAAAGAGATTTTAAGAGGCCACAACCGAAGCTGCTAAGCGGCTTTTAACAATTCGCTTCCCCATATAGGAGCCTCGGCTGCTACACCCGATCTCTTAACAACATCACGGCCATCAGCTCAGGGACGGGAAATCGCCGCGCCAACATCAATCACAAAGGGGTCAAGTAAGTCTGCTGAAGATTAAATAAAAGAAGGAAAGTAATTCCCCTTTCTCCCCTTATCGGGAAAGCCACGCGCTCACCCGGGCGAAAGCCAAACTCCAAGAGAAGATCATCGGAAAATGGGTCGAATTTCGTGAGAACCCCTAGTTGCAAAAGCACAAACCAAAATCTAATCACACTCTTTCATAGCCAGGACCCCTTTTTTGCAAACAGCTTGCAAAGTTTTCGCAACGTTTCCGCTACACCTTCTATCACATTCCAATCATCATCCACGTGTCAGGCGCAGCTATTTTACTGCGTCCGAGCCGGAACGGTCCGGTCAGCAGCGCGACAGGAACAGCCAGCAGAACTGTTCCCAAGCATAAATCCGGACGGCTGTTTTAGCAGTTGTCGAAGTCGAATCAGCCAGACGGCTGATTACCAATATCGCCACCGGAACAACAGAGCGGCTGCTCCCAGTAGGTGTCGAACTCCAACAGCCCAGAGGGAGCGTTCAACCGATTCAAGGCAAGGTCAATCAGGATGGCTGCGCAGAAGTTGTCAAGATCGAACCAGTCAGGCAGATGGTCAAACGAGTGCACGCCGGCACATCCTGGCGGCCGCGTATAGTGGTCGGAACCAAGGTGGTCAGGAATCGGTCCAGCCGTCAAGAGGTCGTATCAGTCAGGTGGGCTGATTCAAAATTCGATTCTACGCCGGTACACCCAGAGCGGCCGAGTGTCGCAGCCAATCTGTCGGCAATCGGTCCAGCCGCTAAATACGTAGTCGATCCAGTCGAAGGGGCTGGTCAAGGGTCCTATTAACGCCGGAACAGCCGGTCAAGCCGGAAAGTCTGGAGGTATTAGCATAAGTACCGTCGACGGCTGTAAAAAGCAGTTTTCGTAGCCACATATGTAAACATGTGTTTCGTCAAACCGAAGCCGGGACACAATACGGATGCTCCCCGCAGGGGTCGTGAATACAGTCAAGCCTAGGCAACCAGGGCGATTGTATTCATTGATCGAAATAGGACAAGCGAGGTGGTCTGATCAACAGCATCCTCTCCCCAATCATTCCGGGCGGCTGTTCACAGCAGCTATCCAAACCACAACATCCTGGTGGTCTGCTAAACGGCTGTCAAGACCGGAAGTGAGTCCATATAGAATCGGAGACGGCGCAGTCAGAAAGGCCGAAAACAGCAGTCGAAAGAAGAAGAGCCAAAAGGGCGGCTGTCCAGCGGCAACGAGGTCGGGACAGCCAGGGGAACAGTTCAATTTACGAGACTCAGGAACAGCTAGGCGATCGCGTGCAGTGGTCGATGTTAAGCTAGGTGATCGATTACGCCGAATCGAAGTCGGAACAGCCAAGCGGCTGCTCACGGTGGCCGAAATTGCCAGCCAGCCAGGTCGGCGAAGTCGGAACAATCCAGTCTGCTAGCAGTTCCCGGATTGTCGGGACAGTTGTGCATCAGGTCTACCAACGACGGCGTGGCTTTCGCAGTGCCAACTCCGCAAAGCGGTTAACAGCGGGCACGGCAAAAACGAGCTGGTGTTGAAGTATTCGCGCCCAAGGAGGTCCAGAATTTAATGTCACATTGTGAACAGTCCGGCGAGGCAGTGGACTGTAAGTAACGCGCTTATCAACTATAAATGAGTTGAAATGTTGCCAATTTGATGTAGAAATTCAACAAATTACCAACTATTCATTTTGTGTCAACGACCACGGATGCGCCCTTACAATAACTCTTCCACTAGAAATACCACGACTCGAGTGGTAAATCGTCATTCAATTCCTATTCGTTCTCGAATAAAGACGTGTTAAGCTTAACTTCTAAGTCTCTTCCTCTTTTTAGAAATACTACAATACTGGCGAACAGGACCGGACCTTCCATCAAGGACGGTACCTGGACGACTACTCTTCCGAAAAATCGACACCCGGTGCCAAGAGCGGTACCCGGACGGCATTTTGTCTAAGTATTAACAATTCAAGAAGGTAGACGTAGAAATTTCACCGCCTACGAGTAAAAATCCTTGCGAAGCATTCCAATTAAATAGGCACACCGGTGACCAGTTCAAAGCACAACAATTCTTTTTCGTGCAACAATTTTCGCGAAACGCCGGCATCCGGACGCGGTTCATCAGCAAGCAGGAAGCAGAAGAATGCTGAACCAACTGGTTAATGAGTGCCACAAGCTCATAAACCTGAAGCAGGATACCCAAATGATCTAGAAAAAGGAACACTCGATCAACGCAGTTTCTCTGAAACGAAAACCCCGTGGAAAACGGATAAATAAGCCACAACCCGTGGCGTAGAGGATAGCCTACAAGTCTTCTAAGCCAATGGTCATGAGATAGAATCCCGGTCACGGCATACATAGTACACTTTCGGTGGGTTAGTGGTTTTAGCATTTGTAAGATAAAAGCCATCATATCCTCGAAAGATGTACACTTAGAGTTAAGTAAAAGGAATCTAATCGGGAAAACATCAAGTTTCAGAGATCCTGTATGTATTTGTGTCTGTTAAAAAAAAAGTTTCGAAAAGTCTTTGCTGGTTATGCGGAAATTTCCATTACATTTGAGAGTGCCCATTCCGAAATTCCACCTGCGGAAAAAGCTAGCGCATGGGACCACAAGGAAGGCTACTGTTTTTCTGTCGAATCTATGGGAAAAATCGGCCGGTGCCAACCAACGCAACCCAAACGTTAGGAAGGTGAAGGGCGTCACTCTTTTTGCGGATGTTGAACTAAACGGTGTTAACGTCAAACTCCGACCAGACATGTTAAAATCGCGAGTTTACATACTCGCCCTTTGCTATATATACAGATCAATTTTTTTTTTTCGTTGAACTCTAACTGCAATTATCGATAGATTCAACCCCGAAAGCATCAGTAAGTGAGCTTCGGATAAATTCGGTCGAATTTACTGTAATAAATGGAAACATCAGCAGCAAAACGAACGTATAGTTCTGCGAATTCAAACTCGTGTTCCTTCGACAGCCGAACACATCAATCGGACGACGCAGCGGGGCTTAACTAAAAGTGGTAGTGACAAGGGAACGGGAAATGAGTGAGAAGGGGGTGCGAGGTACCGTTCACTCGGTTTGTCGAGCAACGAACGTTCGTGTGCATTTTGTGCTCTGTAAGCTTTGTTCTGTTGTTTCGTTGTGTGATTTTATTTCTGCGATGCTTCGAAATCATCAATGCAGAACTGTTCTCTTCGTTTTGTGCGCATTGACGTAACGAACGAAGAATAAATCAATCTGCACATAACGCGTTAAACTCGGAAGAAATCAGCAGAACGATTTTTTCCGAAGCGAGTTTACGCACGTCTGACTCCGACTTTATAGTGCGTCCGATATCCCCATCATCTCAACACAAACCTGGAAAAACATCGGAAGGCAAACAATCAACCAGACCGATGGGTTACTATCCAGAACGTGCTTGGCATCAACCTCGTTGAGTCATTCAACCTCTGGTCGGTTCCTTTCGATTCACTAGACGGCTGCATCTCAAACATTCCAACGTCGCCTGGTAGATCCAACAGGGCAGAACAACCGAGGTTCGTCGCTGGGGACCATATCCTGGCTAAAATTCAGCACAGAAGCTCAGTGAAATAGGTAACCTGGCCGAATCATCGAACTCAAATGCGAGGGGATGTGAACCATACGTACCTCTATTCATACTCAGCTATCTTTCTTAAAAGGGGAGATGTGGTATGCTGTGAAAGAACATTCTGGACTGTCACCCTTCCACTATAAATACCACAACTCGCGTGGTAAATTGTCATTCAATTGTTAGTCGATTTCGTATAAAAGACGTATTGAGCCTAACTTCCAAGTCTCTTCCTCACATCCTTTTCGTCTGGGACGGTGATTGAAAACCACGCTCCGAGATCTCGCATAGCAAGATAGGTGACGATACCTATACATTCTTTCAAACCTCCCATCATGAAGAGCATCTTCTCCGAAAGACACTAATACCGTATTTGTTTTTTCCCCTCGTTCAGTGTTCCTCCGTACCCGATAAAAACAAACACAAATCGTCGCCAGTGCAGTGTGTTGCTACCTCACTCACTCACACGGTCTCTCGCAACACTGACGAAATTATCGGGGTACTTCCGCCCGATGGCACTGCGGCACCAGGCAACCAGTGCAACACTGTCCGAATAAACAAACAAGATGGCAGCACTTAGTGCTGCACCAGTGCAACACTCGGCATAAACAAATACGGTATAATAGTGTCACACTATTCGTTTGCTGCTGCGAACGGACATTCTCAAAATTTGGTTGCTACACGATGTATGAAGTGGACAATACACACATACTCATTTACGTTATTGAATTTGAATGACTCAAACCGACAGCTGGTGTTGAGGAGAACATTTTCAAGCTGGCCGCAAAGGTTGAGGGAACAACAACAACAACCGAACTAATCGCATTGCATAGGCTCAGCAACGTAAGGTGCAAAGAGGGTGCAATAATGGCAATAGTAAACTCCTCGGGCATTCGTTTCGTTTTTCGGATTCACTACCTCGATTGCTTATTGCTTCATGAAGACGGGCCATGTTGAGTGTCCTCAAAGCAACCGTTGCTTTCGAGTAAATCAACTCATACTCGTTAAAAACAACCATAAGCCTAGGGTCTTTTCGGCCTAGCATTGATTCAGCTTAGCCTCCATTTGGCCTGGTGATCATTCGGTTTAACATACGTTCAACCGAATAACCTTTGACCAAATGTCCCATTAGGCGTACTTTCCTATTCGGTCGAATACCTTTCAGCCGAATAACCCCTTCGGCCTTGCGACCTTGCCGAATGCCTACACCCGAAATTTAGACTTTGCTCCAATCGTGAGTTCTCATTATATCAACGCCATTGGCATAAAATGTGAACGCTAGCGGCGTTCTCACTTTTCTTGCTCACTCACTCACTGACTCACTCGATCACTGATCGATTATCGAATGCTGTCTACCTTATTTATCTTGCTTAGTTGTTGCTGTAATTGTGGGAATATGTATGTATGTGTTTGCCGGTATGACAGAGAGTACGCAGGTAGTATGAACCGATGCAAGGCCGCATTGATTGAATTTGGGCGAGTAAGTGGCTTTTCGAATTGGATCTTGTATCAGTAAGTATCTCAATCACTTCTGATACACCAGGTAGTGAGCTTGAGAGATCGACTTTGATGCGAATCAGCTCTCGCTATTGAATCTTGTTTACATTGACCTCGCATTGTCGCTCTGCCGACTCTCTAGGGAACTACAGGCAGCAGCATTCGGCTTTGAATTTTTCCAACTGAAAACGGATCTAATCGTAATGGATGAGATTCTGACTGGATCGATTGACTGTGCACCGAACCGAGGATTGCCGTGGAATCCTTCAACAATGGAGCATCTGAACGACCTTGACTTGGCTGACGATATTGTTTTGCTCGCCCAAACGCAACCGGATATGCAGAACAAACTCGACGACCTCACCGAAAGTTCCAAGGCAGCAGGTCTCAAAGTCAATGTCGGAAAGACCAAGTCAATGGAGATCAACACAGGAAATCCCTCCAGTTTCATGGTAGCTGGGCAACAAGTTGAGAAAGTGGAGTGCATCCAGTATCTTGGTAGCCAGATAACGCCTGATGGTGGTACCAGGAAAGACATCGAAACCCGGATCAGGAAGGCCTGTTTCGCATTTGCGAGTCTCCGAATCATCTGGCAGTCACACCAGGTCTCTCTACGAACGAAAATCTGAATCTTCAACTCAAACGTCAAATCCGTATTGCTGTACGGGTGCGAAACTTGGTGCACATATGCGGTGACGACGCGAAAACTGCAAGTATTTGTAAACCGCTGCCTGCGGAATATCATCCGCGCTTGGTGGCCTGGCAACTGGATCTCGAATGAGGAACTACATCGCCGGTGTCATCAAAGGGCGCTAGAAATCGAGATTCGGGAACGCTAGTGGAGATGGATTGGGCACACGCTGCGAAAAGATGAACACGAGATTTGCACAGAGGCGCTAGATTGGAATCCAGAAGGACATCGAAGAAGAGGCAGACCCAGAAACTCGTGGCGGTGAAGCCTAGCCGCTGAAATCCGAACTGTCGACGAGAATCTTGACTGGGACCAGGTGAAGACGCTGGCTCCGGATCGTCAACAGTGGAGGTCTTTTACCACGGCCCTATGCACCGGAGGATCGGCGCGGGATCATTAAGTAAGTGTAACTGGAAACGGATCATGAGCGTTGTTTCTTACGAGTGATTTTCGAAATATTGCTTGCATCAAGCTAAGACATTGGATCCAGTTGATTAACTGTGGAGGTTCTTAGTTCGTTCTTTTTTTAATTTTTTATGGGTCAACACAATTTGTAATTATTAAGAATATTATTTAGTCATCTTTTTATAAAATTTAATTCAGATTGAGCCGCTGTGTTTATTAATGAATTTGAAAATATTTTTTTTGTAACTGTAAAAACTATCGTTCCGAACCGAGTTCTGAAAAAAAACCTTCTGGTACGACCTTTAAAGGGGGGTTTAAAAAGAAAAAAAAAAATAAAACAACCGTCAAAACATGAAAAAAAACTGTAACTTTGTGCTGGTGGTGCAGTGACATCAAAAATTTACTGGTGCAAAAATGTACACAATCGAACGAACGATTCCGGATGTGGCTTTTTTTGCTCTCGGGTAGGGGTGCAAGTAAACTCTCTTATCAACTCAACACGCCGGGACAATACTCTTGTGCGAAAATTATTTATTCGTTATGATCACAACGAGAAAGAGAGAGAGTGAGTGTTTGGGACCGAAAAAAAATCTGTGCTCTTTTACTGAATGTTGTTGTGCTCGTTAACTAAGTTAACAAAAATATCGACACAGCGAAAGTTTTTTTTTTGTTGGTGCGTGAACTTTCAACGATATAATACACTATGTGCAGAGTGGAAAAGTAACAGTCACGAATAAAAAACAGGTGCGATTGTGTGGTGCATTTTCCAAATATTTTAATATCTATTGCCAACGAAAATTCAATACGTTAGAAAAGAGTGCAAAATATATTCTGATCATTTGTTATCTTTTTGTAACTCGTTTTCAATGCAATTTACCGTAAGATTCGCACACTCTGAGAGAATAATGCGAGCGAGCGCCCACACACGCGTGAGGCAAAAAAACAAACGAGATGAGTTAATTCTTGGTTAATGCTGGGATGCTTTTTATGAGATTTTCAGAAAAGAAAAATTTCAATTCACACACACTGTGAAAAGAAAAAAAGAGGAAGAGAAGGTGAAAAAAAGAAAAGAGATACAGCAAAAATCACAAAATTCAATGTTCCGATTTTTTGGTGCGGGCGCTGCTGTTTGGAAAAAGAAAAAAAAATCATTCACACGATTCCGGCTCATTCCGTGCTGGCTGAAAAAATCACTACAACACTACATCAAAATTCAAAAAAATAGATTTTATTTCCGCTGCAAAAGATTGGATCAAAATAAACGTCAAAAAACATCGAGAAAGACTCGAAGTGAAAAACACTGAATCGGTTTCCAGAGTGCTTCCGTCTCGATGCGATTCGCCTCCGATGGCGATGCCGATATGCAAAAATTGGCTATGAATATAAAACGGTTATTCATTTAATTCGAAATGTACATCGTCGGAAATAAATCTTTGCTTCTTCGAGATTTGATTAACCCGGGACGCGTTCCACGGTCCGTTATCAGATTTACATACGTATGGGATGCGAATTTTGACTGCAATTGCTTCGAGGATGCTGACTTTAGTACCAACAGTAAATTATGAGATCAAAAATTTCTGATGCGAAAACTAAAATTGATAAATTAACAACATTATTTTATTCAATAACTTTTGAGAAATTCCACCAAAGTCACAAAACAAACAGTTTTGAAATTAAGAAAAATTTCTTACTATACGACTCTTAGAGCTTGAAAAACTTATCCAAATACGAAAATCCAAAAATTCAAAAAAAAATATTGAGGTGTTGATTCCGCCTATAATTCTTCGTAGGATTTAAAACAGGATTCCGCTTCTGCTTCAAATTCAAATCAAAATTTAGAATCAGACTCAGGTTCTGATATGAATTCAGATTGGTGTTTGGATTTGAATTTGGATTAGGATTTGGAACCAGATTTTTTGATCCGAATCTATTGTTTTCCAACACCAACTTCAGTTCCTCGTCCAAATCCGAATAAACATACAAAAAATGAATTAAGGGTTGATTTTTGGATGGTGGTTTTTATCATTTTAGTATCATTTATGAGCTGATTTTTGTTATATTTGTCATTTCTGTAATTTTTTTATCATTTTTGTCATTTTTGTCATTTCTTACATTTTACTTCAATTTTGTCATTTTTTGAGTAACTTTTGTGTCATCTTTGTCATATTGAGAATATTTTGTGTCATCTTTGTGTGATTTCTGTCAATTTTGTGTTATTTTGTGCCTTATTGTGTCCTTTTTGTGCCATTCCTGAAATTTTTGTCATTTTTGTCATTTTTTTCATTTCTGTCATTTTTTTTCATTTCTGTCAATTTTTTCATTTCTGTCATTTTTGTCATTTTTGTCATTTTTGTCATTTTTGTCATTTTTGTCATTTTTGTCATTTTTGTCATTTTTGTATTTTTTGTCATTTTTGTCATTTTTGTCATTTTTGTCATTTTTGTAATTTTTGTCATTTTTGTCATTTTTGTCATTTTTGTCATTTTTGTCATTTTTGTCATTTTTGTCATTTTTGTCATTTTTGTCATTTTTGTCATTTTTGTCATTTTTGTCATTTTTGTCATTTTTGTATTTTTTGTCATTTTTGTCATTTTTGTCATTTTTGTCATTTTTGTCATTTTTGTCATTTTTGTCATTTTTGTCATTTTTGTCATTTTTGTCATTTTTGTCATTTTTGTCATTTTTGTCATTTTTGTCATTTTTGTCATTTTTGTCATTTTTGTCATTTTTGTCATTTTTGTCATTTTTGTCATTTTTGTCATTTTTGTCATTTTTGTCATTTTTGTCATTTTTGTCATTTTTGTCATTTTTGTCATTTTTGTCATTTTTGTCATTTTTGTCATTTTTGCCATTTTTGTCATTTTTGTCATTTTTGTCATTTTTGTCATTTTTGTCATTTTTGTCATTTTTGTCATTTTTGTCATTTTTGTCATTTTTGTCATTTTTGTCATTTTTGTCATTTTTGTCATTTTTGTCATTTTTGTCATTTTTGTCATTTTTGTCATTTTTGTCATTTTTGTCATTTTTGTCATTTTTGTCATTTTTGTCATTATAGTCATTTTTGTCATTTTTGTCATTTATGACATTTTTGTCATTTTTTGTCATTTTTGTCATTTTTGTCATTTTTGTCATTTTTGTCATTTTTGTCATTTTTGTCATTTTTGTCATTTTTGTCATTTTTGTCATTTTTGTCATTTTTGTCATTTTTGTCATTTTTGTCATTTTTGTCATTTTTGTCATTTTTGTCATTTTTGACATTTTTGACATTTTTGTCCTTTTTGACATTTTTGTCCTTTTTGTCATTTTTGTCATTTTTGTCATTTTTGTCATTTTTGTCATTTTTGTCATTTTTTTCATTTTTGTCATTTTTGTGATTTTGGTCTTTTTCTTATGTTTGGTGAAATTTGCGGATCATTTCTGTGACATTATTGTGTGATTTTTGTGTCATTTTTGTATCATTTTTACGACATTTTGAAGTCATTTTGGTCTCATTTTTATCTTATTTTATCAAATTTCTGATTTGTCTGTTTTCAGTATTCAGTTTTAAGTTTTCTCTTTCAGTACTTTTCAGTTTTCAATTTTAAGACTTTCAGTTTTCAGTTTACAGTTTCAGTTTTCAGTTTTCAGTTTTCAGTTTTCAGTTTTCAGTTTTCAGTTTTAAATTTTAAGTTTTCAGATTTCCCTTTTCTGTTTTTTGTTTTCAGTTTTCAGTTTTCAGTTTTCAGTTTTCAGTTTTCAGTTTCAGTTTTCAATTTCAGTTTTCAGTTTCAGTTTTCAGTTTCAGTTTTCAGTTTCAGTTTTCAGTTTCAGTTTTCAGTTTCAGTTTTCAGTTTCAGTTTTCAGTTTCAGTTTTCAGTTTCAGTTTTCAGTTTCAGTTTTCAGTTTCAGTTTTCAGTTTCAGTTTTCAGTTTCAGTTTTCAGTTTCAGTTTTCAGTTTCAGTTTTCAGTTTCAGTTTTCAGTTTCAGTTTTCAGTTTTCAGTTTCAGTTTTCAATTTCAGTTTTCAGTTTCAGTTTTCAGTTTCAGTTTTCAGTTTCAGTTTTCAGTTTCAGTTTTCAGTTTCAGTTTTCAGTTTCAGTTTTCAGTTTCAGTTTTCAGTTTCAGTTTTCAGTTTCAGTTTTCAGTTTCAGTTTTCAGTTTCAGTTTTCAGTTTCAGTTTTCAGTTTCAGTTTTCAGTTTCAGTTTTCAGTTTTCAGTTTCAGTTTTCAGTTTCAGTTTTCAGTTTTCAGTTTTCAGTTTTCAGTTTTCAGTTTTCAGTTTCAGTTTTCAGTTTTCAGTTTTCAGTTTTCAGTTTTCAGTTTTCAGTTTTCAGTTTTCAGTTTTCAGTTTTCAGTTTTCAGTTTCAGTTTTCAGTTTCAGTTTTCAGTTTCAGTTTTCAGTTTCAGTTTTCAGTTTCAGTTTTCAGTTTCAGTTTTCAGTTTCAGTTTCAGTTTTCAGTTTCAGTTTTCAGTTTCAGTTTTCAGTTTCAGTTTTCAGTTTCAGTTTTCAGTTTCAGTTTTCAGTTTCAGTTTTCAGTTTTCAGTTTCAGTTTTCAATTTCAGTTTTCAGTTTCAGTTTTCAGTTTCAGTTTTCAGTTTCAGTTTTCAGTTTCAGTTTTCAGTTTCAGTTTTCAGTTTCAGTTTTCAGTTTCAGTTTTCAGTTTCAGTTTTCAGTTTCAGTTTTCAGTTTCAGTTTTCAGTTTCAGTTTTCAGTTTCAGTTTTCAGTTTCAGTTTTCAGTTTCAGTTTTCAGTTTCAGTTTTCAGTTTCAGTTTTCAGTTTCAGTTTTCAGTTTTCTGTTTCAGTTTTCAGTTTCAGTTTTCAGTTTTCAGTTTCAGATTCAGTTTCAGTTTCAGTTTTCAGTTTCAGTTTTCAGTTTCAGTTTTCAGTTTTCAGTTTCAGTTTTCAGTTTCAGTTTTCAGTTTCAGTTTTCAGTTTCAGTTTTCAGTTTCAGTTTCAGTTTTCAGTTTCAGTTTTCAGTTTTCAGTTTTCAGTTTCAGTTTTCAGTTTCAGTTTTCAGTTTCAGTTTTCAGTTTCAGTTTTCAGTTTCAGTTTTCAGTTTTCAGTTTCAGTTTTCAGTTTCAGTTTTCAGTTTCAGTTTTCAGTTTCAGTTTTCAGTTTCAGTTTTCAGTTTCAGTTTTCAGTTTCAGTTTTCAGTTTCAGTTTTCAGTTTCAGTTTTCAGTTTCAGTTTTCAGTTTCAGTTTTCAGTTTCAGTTTTCAGTTTCAGTTTTCAGTTTCAGTTTTCAGTTTTCAGTTTCAGTTTTCAATTTCAGTTTTCAGTTTCAGTTTTCAGTTTCAGTTTTCAGTTTCAGTTTTCAGTTTCAGTTTTCAGTTTCAGTTTTCAGTTTCAGTTTTCAGTTTCAGTTTTCAGTTTCAGTTTTCAGTTTCAGTTTTCAGTTTCAGTTTTCAGTTTCAGTTTTCAGTTTCAGTTTTCAGTTTCAGTTTTCAGTTTCAGTTTTCAGTTTCAGTTTTCAGTTTCAGTTTTCAGTTTCAGTTTTCAGTTTTCAGTTTCAGTTTTCAGTTTCAGTTTTCAGTTTTCAGTTTTCAGTTTTCAGTTTTCAGTTTTCAGTTTCAGTTTTCAGTTTTCAGTTTTCAGTTTTCAGTTTTCAGTTTTCAGTTTTCAGTTTCAGTTTTCAGTTTCAGTTTTCAGTTTCAGTTTTCAGTTTCAGTTTTCAGTTTCAGTTTTCAGTTTCAGTTTTCAGTTTCAGTTTTCAGTTTCAGTTTTCAGTTTCAGTTTTCAGTTTCAGTTTTCAGTTTCAGTTTTCAGTTTCAGTTTTCAGTTTCAGTTTTCAGTTTTCAGTTTCAGTTTTCAATTTCAGTTTTCAGTTTCAGTTTTCAGTTTCAGTTTTCAGTTTCAGTTTTCAGTTTCAGTTTTCAGTTTCAGTTTTCAGTTTCAGTTTTCAGTTTCAGTTTTCAGTTTCAGTTTTCAGTTTCAGTTTTCAGTTTCAGTTTTCAGTTTCAGTTTTCAGTTTCAGTTTTCAGTTTCAGTTTTCAGTTTCAGTTTTCAGTTTCAGTTTTCAGTTTCAGTTTTCAGTTTCAGTTTTCAGTTTCAGTTTTCAGTTTTCAGTTTCAGTTTTCAGTTTCAGTTTTCAGTTTTCAGTTTTCAGTTTTCAGTTTTCAGTTTTCAGTTTCAGTTTTCAGTTTTCAGTTTTCAGTTTTCAGTTTTCAGTTTTCAGTTTTCAGTTTTCAGTTTTCAGTTTTCAGTTTTCAGTTTTCAGTTTTCAGTTTTCAGTTTTCAGTTTCAGTTTTCAGTTTCAGTTTTCAGTTTCAGTTTTCAGTTTCAGTTTTCAGTTTCAGTTTTCAGTTTCAGTTTTCAGTTTCAGTTTTCAGTTTCAGTTTTCAGTTTCAGTTTTCAGTTTCAGTTTTCAGTTTCAGTTTTCAGTTTCAGTTTTCAGTTTCAGTTTTCAGTTTTCAGTTTCAGTTTTCAATTTCAGTTTTCAGTTTCAGTTTTCAGTTTCAGTTTTCAGTTTCAGTTTTCAGTTTCAGTTTTCAGTTTCAGTTTTCAGTTTCAGTTTTCAGTTTCAGTTTTCAGTTTCAGTTTTCAGTTTCAGTTTTCAGTTTCAGTTTTCAGTTTCAGTTTTCAGTTTCAGTTTTCAGTTTCAGTTTTCAGTTTCAGTTTTCAGTTTCAGTTTTCAGTTTTCTGTTTCAGTTTTCAGTTTCAGTTTTCAGTTTTCAGTTTTCAGTTTCAGATTCAGTTTCAGTTTCAGTTTTCAGTTTCAGTTTTCAGTTTCAGTTTTCAGTTTTCAGTTTCAGTTTTCAGTTTCAGTTTTCAGTTTCAGTTTTCAGTTTCAGTTTTCAGTTTCAGTTTCAGTTTTCAGTTTCAGTTTTCAGTTTTCAGTTTTCAGTTTCAGTTTTCAGTTTCAGTTTTCAGTTTCAGTTTTCAGTTTCAGTTTTCAGTTTCAGTTTTCAGTTTCAGTTTTCAGTTTTCAGTTTCAGTTTTCAGTTTCAGTTTTCAGTTTCAGTTTTCAGTTTTCAGTTTCAGTTTTCAGTTTCAGTTTTCAGTTTCAGTTTTCAGTTTCAGTTTTCAGTTTCAGTTTTCAGTTTCAGTTTTCAGTTTCAGTTTTCAGTTTCAGTTTTCAGTTTCAGTTTTCAGTTTTCAGTTTCAGTTTTCAATTTCAGTTTTCAGTTTCAGTTTTCAGTTTCAGTTTTCAGTTTCAGTTTTCAGTTTCAGTTTTCAGTTTCAGTTTTCAGTTTCAGTTTTCAGTTTCAGTTTTCAGTTTCAGTTTTCAGTTTCAGTTTTCAGTTTCAGTTTTCAGTTTCAGTTTTCAGTTTCAGTTTTCAGTTTCAGTTTTCAGTTTCAGTTTTCAGTTTCAGTTTTCAGTTTTCAGTTTCAGTTTTCAGTTTCAGTTTTCAGTTTTCAGTTTTCAGTTTTCAGTTTTCAGTTTTCAGTTTCAGTTTTCAGTTTTCAGTTTTCAGTTTTCAGTTTTCAGTTTTCAGTTTTCAGTTTTCAGTTTTCAGTTTTCAGTTTTCAGTTTCAGTTTTCAGTTTTCAGTTTTCAGTTTTCGGTTCCATGTTTCAGTTTTCAGTTTTCAGTTTTCAGTTTGGAGACTGATTTATTTTGTTTCAATTTCAAAAAGTTGGTTATTGTTTTGCTTCTTGTCGCCAAAAATCATGCGTCCTAAATTTTCAAGGAATTTTCCTATTGAAATTCTCGACCGTGACATAAATTACAGTTTGTTTCAACACGTCGGGAAATGACTGGCTGAAATTCCAGTAGCAAAGACAAATTGAGACGTACCAACAACATAATTTGAAGGTAGCTTGCTTGAGGGTTGTTTTTGGTTTCTGGGCTGAACAAAAAAAAAAAAAAAAAAGGAAAGGGGACACAAAAAATTCGGTGAAATTTGCTCGTAACCGGAAATCATGTCCAAACATTAACGTCAGCGCAGGACAATGAATTTGGAATTTTTATTGTCTCTTGAGCGAAGGCAAGCTCTCTAGAAGGCTCCTCCAGCATTGGCTTTGCTCTTTAGCCCCCCGAAAAGTTGAAGAGACACGAGCAGCTTGATTCATTATCCGTTCATTCATTCTGCCGGCAGAGTGGAACCCTTTCAGGCTTCAAGCCAATCCACCTTGAAAAAAGGAATTTCGAGCAAATGACAACGGCAAATGATGATGATGGTTTGGCATTCGACTTGTCCTGGAACTAATCTTGAGCGGACTTGCTGTTTGTTCACTGATGGGGAAACTGGATTTTTGGACGGATTTGCCGGAAAAAAAGCGGCTTGGAAATTCTCTTCATTTTAGGTATACGAGACAAGCTGCCTCGGGTTAAATTTTTGGTGATTGCTTTCGTTTGGCTTGAAGACCGATGCATGGTTTGGATTCCTAGGAAAATCACGATCCTTGATAATTGTTTTTGACTTGAGGTTTGCCCATTTGCAGAAATGGGATTTGAAATTTGAATCAATTTTTTTAAAAATAAAAAAAAAATTATGAAAATTTATAAAAAAGCAGACAACAGAAACTAAGTCTGTTAAATTGTGTCTTAAAAATGATCTTCACCTTGAAAAAGTTTATATTAAACATCGAAACGTCGGTAGAATTTTTTTAAGCCCAACCCTCCGAAAAAAAACCTTCTGTTTAATTTAAGCTCTATTTTATTTTAGACGAACTCATTTGCCGATCTTTTACTACCACCTTTCATTTTAGTGTGGCCCAAATCTAATACGTTTTAAGGCGGAAATAAAACCATAAAACGTTGTTTTCGGTGGAATTTTAGTGGAAGCTACCGGTAGATTTAACCCATCCAAAAGTCTTCAGCAGGCCCGGTCTCATTTCTGTTAACATCATCGTCAGGCTTTGGGACCGGCTAAAATTTAAACCCCCAGTAAACCCCTTTCGGTCCCAACGAAAGGCGAAGCGAGAGGACCTAATCCAATGGAGGATCCGGTAATGAGAATCTTAATTTTATTCTCCAAAACTGTCCGTCGTCGGCCAGGTGCGGAAGTGGCGAAATGGCATCATGAAAGCCAACCCAAAACGGAACGCTTTGAGGACCATTTTCCGGTGCCAGAATTTGGAGAGGCCCATCATCGGTCGGTCCAAAGTCAGCAAACACCAACCAACATCAACATCCTCCTTTCGTTCTGTTCCGTTCATTTTCCGAATTTAATGGGTCCAAAAATCTCACGGAAACCCGGCAGCAAGAATAATGCCATTCGGCGTTGATGTGGAACTAATTTCGCTGGGAATTCGGAGAATGAGCAGCGGCCAGTGATTTGATTAAAACCGGCAAATAATGAACGACGCGAAAAATTAAATTTTCGAGACAAATGAGTCGGATAGCTAAGAAAAGGTGGATGGAATGAAGCAAAGGATTTTGGGATTAGAAAAAAAAAACAAAGCGACTTTCAAAAGGTATGCTTTGAAGTTCCGTGCCAAGACACCTAAAAGAGGTAAATTTATTCACCTGCAATAATTCAGCGGGGCGATGAATTTTGAAAAATTAAACGGAGCAAATTGTCCCATAAATTTCAAATTTATGGCAACGATCGGAGATAATGTTTCTAGGAATGGGATGTTTTTATTTTATTCCCAAAACCATTGAACTAATTTTGAATGGCATTAGAAGATTGACGACCAGAAAATAAGACAGGTGTCATTAAAAGAGGAATAATGAAACCATGGGGGTCTACTAACAACATAACTTAGCAGTTCATTTCATGTTTTTTTTTATTTTTCCTCAAAAATCATCTTAAACGGTTGGAAATGATGAGTACATCAAGAAAAAAAATTAAAATAAAATACGATTTTTCACTTTTTCTATACATTAATTGTTGCAAATTTGTTACTTTATGAAACGAGGGGTTAAGTTGAAAGCAAAATTCTGTACAACATTCAACTATATTAGGTGAAGTAATTCACCATATAAAATTGAAGAAAAAACCAAAATCTGACAATTGAGAACTGATTATTATTGGGATTGACATCAATGATATCTGATGTGAGTTCTTTCTTTTCCGCAAATTCAATTGATTCACATTTCGGAGATTTCATTTGAGAGACCTTCAATTCCGTTTTTATCGTATCAGATTTTCGCTAAAATTTAACATTTTTGAAATTTTTGGAATTATTACTTTGCATCTGTAAAGGTGTTGGGAGCTCATGAAATTCGTGAGAATTGAAGTTTAAATATTTCAATTCAATTCAATTTAAATTTGAACTCGAAAATCCTTATTGGGAAGAAAGTTTAAGGCTACAATCTGAATTCTCTATAAGGTGTCCTTAGTACAAATTTGTCTATCTTATGAAAGAAGGATTTGCAATTCAATTTATAATTGATCATTTTCGATTAAAGATTATAAAACTTTCTGAAGTTTTTGAAATATTTAATAGTTTTTGGATGTTTTGAACTGAGAAAATTACAGAATATAAAAAAAAATCAGAGTGCTCAAACTGTTAAGAAAAACTAAAGAACATCAGAAGTCAAGACTAAAAAATCCTTGAAAAATCCACAAATTTATGATTTTTTTTTAAATATCCGAAAATCCATAGTTTAAAAGATATTTAATCCTTTAATGCATGATTTTTTTAAAGAGAATAACAATTATTGAGACAGTGGAAAAATAACATTTTAATTCGAATAACACATTCAAACAGGTTTGAAGCCGTTATTTTGAGACTTGTAAAAGTTATGATCCATCAAAGTAGAAAAATATTTTTTGAAATTGTTGATGAACTTCGATACGATTTTGCAAATATCTTCCAGACATTGTTCATTTACTGCAAACAGATGTTTGCGCTTGAATAAGTTTAAAGCAATTGTTAGAATATCCAAAATTTAAGAAATAAAAGCAATTTTCCAAAAACTATTTTCATTTTTTAAAATATAAATTAATTTGATTTTTGCAATTTTTCTGCATACTTTCATTGATATCTCACTCAAACATTGCAATATCGTCATTATTATATCATGGGCTAATTTCCTTAAGTCTCAAAAATATTTTTTTGTGAATACATAACTCGAGAATTTTCAAGCATTTCCGAGATTATTGGATTTTAATTAGTGCTGTGCTTGTGCTTGAACAACACTTTGCATTGAATGGTTAATAAAAGCAATGAAAATTAAGTATCAAAATTCCAGCTTTTTAAAATTATCATTTTAATTTTTAAAAATAATTTTTCAATTTTATTTAACTTCAGAAAAAACCGATTTCCTGAATATTTCTTGGAACTTAAAGACGCTGATATCACTCATTGTTTCAATAATTTTCATATTTTCGAGATAATTGAAAATTTTAACAAACTATATGGTTTTTGTATCTTTAAACTTTTCGTGCATCTTCGTTTTTCGACGAGTTTTTGAAATAATGATATCATATGTTTTATATCTCGAAACAAATTTCTCACATTCCAATGATTTTATATTTATTTGAGAATTTTAAGGTCCCTGCGTTATTTCGTTTTTCCCTATTCCGAAGATTAAATAATAAGTGAATATGAAGTTTAGTATCTTTAAAAAATGATCAAGATTAAAAACCCATTTTTAATTGGGCAGTATCTCTTAAAGCTCTATGATCTTTTGTATTTATCTGATTTTTTGGATTTTTCTGATAATTGAAATATTTTTGAATTTTCCAAGTTTTAAAAAAAAATGGAGATTTGATATATTTCACAAAATTTTAAGATTTGGTTTTCATCAATTTTTTAATCTGTGCAATAATAAATATTGCAAACAGTAAAATTTTTTTGAATTTCTCTGGATGTTCAAAAAAAATGGGAGAGTTCCTCGTATTTTTTTCAAGATAAGGGAGATCTCTGAGTCTTATACATAAAGGGATTTGAAAGCGTTAAAATTTATACAATATCCTAGAAGTTCGAGAAAGTTTTCATCTTTTAGAAATTTGTGTAAATTTTGATTTTTATCCTAAATTTTTCGCTTTGCTGAGTTTTTTGTCAATTTGTAAAGTTTTGAAATAGCTGAAATTTTGATGTTTTTCGTTTCTTCCATGATCTCTGAGTTTTGAAGTTTATGAAGGTTTTTTTTAAATTTATAACTACTTCTATGCTGAATTTCCTAAGAATCGATAAAGCAGTGAGATTTGAAAATTTAAAATTAAAAACGAATCAAAATGTTTGAGCTAAAATATGTAGATTTTAAAGTCAATGCGGCTTGTAAGCCTAGTATTTTTTTTTATAAGTTCAAGATACCTTAAATGTATCAGAAGTCACATGGGCTTATTTTTCTCTACCTTGGACCCTTTAAGCAGTGCTTTTTTCAAATACAAGTGTTTCTCACAATTCGAAGGGATTTTTGAGTTTTACAGCAAATCTATTCATAGCTAGATCTTCAGCTTGATCTAGGTCCTTTGCAAGTTTGAATGACGAATTTGAACTTTGGTTTCACGTTTTAACAGATTTACAAAGATGTGGAAGATCAAAATTTCAAACTTTACTACTATTACTACTGCTGTTCCTGTTTTAGTACTTAACTAGAACCCTTTAGTGGACCTTAATGTGAAAAATCGTAAAAAGTTAATCCCAGTCAGTATTATCAGTAGCACAATAATGAGAACTTTTTCGTGTTTACTTGTAGTTTTTTTGCTTAAAGATGTCAAAAAATTAAAAAAAATACTTATAGGTTCTAAATTATACAATATAGGTTCTAAGTTATGCCTTTACATAAACCCGCAAAAATTGTTTGATATTGGAAAAATGTTTTGCTAATGTCGGGTTTGAAAACGGAACATCATGGTCGAAAGTTTTTTTAGTTTTGACCATTTGCAAATTTTCCAGATTTTTCAAGGATTTTTACGAAATTTTACATATTACGAAATGTTGGTTCTTTGTAAACAGCGTGATTTATCATATTTATTTATTCTTATTTCTCAAAATGCCACTCACTAATTTACCTGCATTTATTACCACTGAAGAGGCAGTACATATTTAATAACGTTGAGAATTTAATAAGAATCACTTTTTATGGCGAGAAGCAGCATGATAGCATGTGTGGAAGATTTAAACATCATTGATTGCGTAAGAGTATCTAAACTCTATGAAAGTGATAGGAATAATTTCCTATTTTCGGCATTTTAGGACCAAAGAAGGCTCTAGGTCAGTAGAAAGGTCACTCACCCTATTTCTCAGAAATCTTAACTCAACCTTAGAAATGGTATTTACTTTTTTAGAGGGATCTAGATCAGGCTGGTTTATTCTTCAAAAAGGGGAGCATTTCATGAGCACTTCTGTAACATTTTAAATTTGCGAATCTCGAAAGTTTTCAAAAACCAGTAATAGTATTAAAAAATCCAAAATTATTAAATTTTGGAAAAACTTTAAGATTTCCGAAGGTCCAAAGTTGTGTGAAATACTTAAGAGCTGAGTAATTTACGAGCTTTCGATATTTTGAATTTGTTAAATTTATGTAACCCCTTCTAACATAACTAACTTTTTTGAGAATTGGGTCTTTTTACATTTTTCTTCAGCAAAATTAATTAACCTTCATAATGAGGGTAGGCTTAATAGCGGCACGTTTTCCAAACATACGGGAAAATTGTGCCTGAACCTGTGAAATCTGTGAATATTCCCAAAATTTCGTATTCTGTGACACAAATTCTGTAATGAAAATTTGCTTAAAAATCACAGATTTTTCTGTGATTTTGGCAACCTTGCATCTGATGTTTCAATGATATATTCAACATATTCTCTAAAAGATAAAGAAGTTTTGGATTTTTTTCAAGATTTAACGTTACTCGAAAAATTCTTGTTTTACTCCACAATATATAATTTTTTTTTGAATTCCTGACATGACTTAATTCATGTATATGTTTAGATATATGCATTTTTTAATAACAAAAACAAGGAAATTATTTTTTTTCATAAAGAATCAGTTTCTTTTTGAACTGCATTTTAAGTTCAATGATTTAAGGTGGATTTGAATAGTCAAACAAGCAAGAAGCTAAAATGAATGCATTTCTTATGATTTATTTTTAAAGTGTAATAAATTTAAAAAAAAAAATCAATTTATAACTACTTTTATGCTTATTAATATTCTAAAAATCGATGAAGTAGATGAGAAAATTTAAATGTTTTAAAGGAATGAATACGTTTTAGCTGAATTTTCTAGATTTGAAAGGCTTTGAGGTTTGTAAGCCCAGTAAATTTTTTAATTAGTTATAGTCACATGCATTTGTTTCAGAAATCCAAACTCAGGAAACTCCGAAACGGGTTTTATTTTTTCCGAGGGATATAATTTAGGCTGGTTTGTTGTTCCCAAAGTGGAGCATTTTACAAGCACTTCAGTAAAATTTTGAATCTGGAAATCTCGAAAGTTTTCAAAAATTATCGAAAGTACTGAAAAATCCAAAATAACTGAGATTTAAGAAATACTTTAAGATTTCCGAAGGTCAAAATTTGTGTGAAATATTTCACAGCTGAGTAATTTACGAACCTTCAATATTTTGAATTAAATTTGTTAACATTTTCTAACACCTTCTAACAAAAAAAAAAAGATTTTTGAGATTTCGGGAAATATCAAAAACCATAAAATTCTCAAAACCTTGAGAACTCTCAAACATTGGATAAACAAATTAGGACCTTTTAAAAAAAACTTTTAAAATTCCATGGTTGATATTTTTTTAGGATATCTGAGATATTTTTGATATTTGATGTTTTTAAAAGATGTATTCAAGATATTCTCTGAAAAAGCAAATTCATCTAACTCTCTAAAACTAGGTTTTTTTTTATTTTTGAAGATTTCACTTTAGTCAAATAAATCTTGGATTTCCACCTCAACATATTTAAAAAAAAATGATTTCCTAACATGTCTAAGGTCATTTATATGTTGAGATCAGGGCCGTTTTAGCTTGAGCAATTCAAACATAAAGAATATTAAATTAAATTTTGAGGTTCTATTATTCAGGGGTGAATTATTTTGCAATGAAAGTAAGGTGTTTATTTGTAGTCCTAACTTTTGCAATTAAGCACGAGAAGTTGATTTTTTTTAATCAAATTCACAAAATAACACAAATTAAATAATGGAAATAAATAATGGGTTTTCCAGGTCTCATTTGGGAGGAAAACTTTTTGTAAATACTTCAATTAGCAAAGACTAGGCTTATAAGAATAAGCCAACCAACTAAATATTCAAAAAATCAAGTAAGAGATTGTGTTTGCAGTTCAAATCTGATTTATTTTTTACGCTTGTAAACTCGACGTAAAGGATAAAAATTTAAGATTTTAGTTGGAAACTTTGTTTCTGAAAAAAAAAATCAATATATGTAATATTAATCAACAGACTAATATGTTGAATTCATAGCTTAATTTTTGCTTGAAGATTAAGTACAAGTTCTTTGGCCATCATTAATATTATTGCAGAATAAGAATCCTGTGAATATTTTTAAAAAAATTGAATTTTAAATTTTTCAAACAACGAAATCTTTAAATTGAATCCAAATTTTAAATTTCGATTGCGGATCCGAATCCTGCCTTTTGAACATTAGTCCAAAATCTAAGTTCCAAATCTGAAACCGATTTTTTAATCTGAGTTCCAGATCATAAATTCTATTAATTATGAACCAAAAATCGAAATTTGTATCAGAACTCTCAACAAGAATTCCCTTATTTGACTTCTGAATTGTCTGCTTCTAATATGAACTGAAAACTGAATATTTTATTTGAAATTCAATTTGTACAACTAATTGAATATTGTGAATGATGAAACTGTTTCAGATTTTACAATTTTAGATCACCATTATGAAACTTTCTTAAGCTTCCAAAGCTGTTCGCAAAATATCCGTTTCGGGGAAATTTGACTTGTAGTTTGTTCTCATTCCCGTGGCCGCAAATGTTGACCGATTTCGATGATATTAGATTCATTTTGAAGGCAATTTATTCTAGCTTCCAAATATTTAAAAAAAGAATTGCTTATAATTTCTGACAGCTTTGCAGTGTTTCAGAGCTTCTTTGATTTTTGGAATTGTCAAGAATACATTTTTCAAACAATATATGAACATTAGAGGCTCTGATGAACATTTTGACCTCTATCCCGGATTTCCCGGTAGAAAAAAAAATATAACTTAAAACAAAGACATAAAATTTCGTCTTTGCTTCGCTGTATTTCATTTCTCAATGAACCGATTTTCTAAACTAAAATATTAGCTTTTTTTTCGTTAATTTGATTATTATTTTCATAGAATAAACTTGGTCTCTAAAAAATCTCAGTTCTTCAGTATATTGGAATGATGATTAAGATGCTGTGAATCTGAGCTTTGGATCATATTGATCCGAACGGCTTTGAAGGTTTAAGTTACAATTCTGCAAAAGAATCATTAGTTATAATGTTGTAAAAGTTGTAATTTTTTTTTTATTTCACAATCCGAAATTATGATTTTCGAATATGGAAAATGCAAATGAGGTTTGCAAAACAAAGATCCGAATCAGATCTTTTTCGCAATGATGATCCTAAATAAATTTAACCAATATCAGAATTATTCAATCAAAATCATGATGTAAAGAATTTGAAAAACTATTTTTTTAAACATGCCAGTCAATTTGAAATCATATTGTTTCTAAAAAATCGTTAATCGTTAATTCATAATTCTTATGACTAAATTATAATTTTGGTTTGATTTCACAAATGAAGCGAACAAAATCGGGCAACATTTGGGCAATCTGGCAAGCTTAGTCTTATTTTATTGAAATTAGATATTCGGTACAGAATTTTAAGTAGCAAGTGAGAATTGTGGACCTGGAATAAATAAGATTTCGAGGTTTTGGTTTTAGTTCTGAGTCGAGATTGTTACTCTTGAACCGTTCAAGTCGTTCATCAAAATTTGACGAAGAATTTGAAATTGTGTTTCAAGAAGAACATTTCACTTGGCATTTTTGGGCCGTCATGGGGGGAAGGACCGTTTTTACGACCATGGTTGAGATATATGTATTTTTCAAGATTTTCTTCAAAGTGCAATAAATTTTATAGATTTCTAAATAGGATTTATTCCCCCTTTTCGAGGAATTTTAAACCATGCTGTTTCATTTAAGTCTTAGACTCAAACCTGTAACCTGAAATTTCCGTTTTTATCTATACATAGGTATTTAAGAAATATAAGATTTCCTGTATTTCAATTGTTTGAGAGAATTTTGCTAAAGTTTTTCATTTCGGGAATTTTATTTATGAGAATATTAATTTTTCGGTTTCGATAATGTTATGTTATAGTTTTCTCAGATTTTTGGACAGAGGACAATGAATGATTGACATTCTTAAGTTAAAAAAATTTATTTAAAAAAAAAATCTGACAATCTTGTCTTTTGTTAAAAATTCGATACTTTGAAAGATTTTGCAGGTTTCGGATAGAATGGTTTTGAGAATTTGAGACCATCTGAGATTTCTTGAAATGATTTCATTTCATTGACTTTTATGAATTATTTTAAAGAAACTTCTTTTTGTCAGAGTTGTTCTATCAGCAGTTTTTAATTAGTTTTATTTTAGATTTGTGATTTTTTTTATGATTTGAAGCATATTACTATCAACTAATCCAACTCAATCTATTTTTTCTTAGGCAAACCGTTTTGCTTGAAAAGAAGATCTTGGTGCATGATAAATTGATTCATTAGATTACGAATATGTTCCCGAAATTTTAAAATGTAATAATAGAATTCGTAGAACGATTTATTATTTTTTAATTTGAACCTAAGATCCCCCTTTCAAAATTATAAAATTATAATTTTGAATTCTTGTTTCCATTTCAAAAATTTGGATTTTATTACTGATTTTTTCCTCTGGTAAATTCGGATTTACCTGACTAATTTCTTGTTGAATGGTTTTTTTTTTTTTGTACTTAAGCTATATTCAAATTAATTTATTTCAAGTTCAGAGACAAGAATTCTTTTATAGTACAATTCAATGATGCCACTTATTTATTCCTAGTTGAAAATTAAACAAAAGAAATCATTTTTTTCATTTCAAATATGCGTAGTTAAATAAAAGCGGAATCGCTTTGTTCGATGAAAAAGAAAAAGGGAATCATAACAGATGCCCCAATCCGACAGATTAATTGTCAACGTTTCACAGTTTGCAAGTTGATGAATTACCATTGAAGCAATTCAACTGTACTGTTCATCATAGCTAGGAAAAATTTATGCAGCTTCCACCCCCAGCCAGGGCCAGCGCATTTTCTCTGATTCCCATTCATTACTGTCAGCCAGCCAGCCAGCATCCATTGCAGTAATTTATGCGTTTGTGTGCGCGAACAAGAAGCAAGCATTCGTTTCAATACGACGATGTTGGACCAGGAACCGAGAAGGAAAAAAAACGTAAATGAGCAAAACTACTGTTTTTTTTTGTTTTTAAAAAACCCAAAACATACACAAACATATAGGTAGATGAGAGTACATAAATATAGACACGGGGACATCAAAAATTATTCGTCCCCTCTGGGCTGAATTGAGTTCGCGGGCGCGGGTTTTGGGGCAGCCTTTTTCCCGGAAGTAGTCACGGTTTACTGTTTTTTTTTCTCCTTCTGTTGGCCGATGTTTCCCTCTTGGGTCCCTCTCTCATGAGTCAGCGGATTGCAACTGTTGTTTTTCCGTGGTTCAGACTTTTTTTTCGGGGGATACTTCTGTACCGGAACCGCTTTCCCAAAACAGAGAGAGAGAAAGACCGATAGAAGAAGAGAATACAAAATTTCCAAAAAAAAATCATGTTTTCTCGAACCAAAGTACAAAAATGCATGCACTCTTAATTATGGGCACATGGTGGCCGCTACACGCCAAAGTTTTTGGTTCATGAAAACAAATGCCAATTTTTTGTCGTCCTTTTTCGCTTTTGAGAGAAAGGAGAAAAAAAAACCGTGACCACCCCCGGGGAAATAAACTTTGGAGCCAAGTGGGTGGGTGGACTTTTTGGACCCAACAAAGCGCTTCCAGAGTGTGGTTCTTGGTTTTTGCATTCCAGTTGCCTTTTTGGGAGTTCTATACTACATTCTGTTAGTGGATTTGGCCGAAATTCATTCATTCATCCATCCTAGTAAGGGGTTTTGTGGGGTGGAGGTAAAAGGTAACGATGGAAATGTGCTTGATAGTTTGCAAAAAAATTTCGCGCGGAGGTTTTCCGGTGGAAAGCAAGTGGAGTGGCGTTTTTGTTTTGCCCAGGTGGTTGTAGGCTACTGATTCGGCACAGTGGGATTCATTGTGGCCGGGATTTTCAACACAGTTCCACTTCAAATGAAGTGTATGTCCGTTTGTTGAATCAATTGTAAAGTATCGAAATGTATTTCAAATAAGTGTTCAAGTATTGTTCCGAAAATGCTTACGTTTTGAGAAGAGTAACCCTAAATTGCATAGTATATTGGGTGAAATACTTATTATGGGTAAAATTCATCGGGTATTTACTAGAGCTATCTAAGATTTTTTTTTCGTTTCGATTATAGTCAAACTTATCCGATACAACTGTGATCGATTTTAACTCTTGGACCCGAACTCACGGACATCGGCTCAGGAAGCAACTGACTTGCCAACTGGGCTATATCACAAGCCCTAAACTATCAAAGATCAATAACAAATCTATATTTAATTTGTTTTTGAGAGTATTAAAAAAGGCTATCGGGTGAATTGCTTTTCTATTGTCTATCTACATTTTTTAAATCTTAGCCTTTGAGTGTCTTCAAAACATTTGCCACATTCCCCACGCTTCTATCGCTCACGAGTTATTATATATGTAAGCTAATCAAATCTTGAACTACACAACCATTGTAAAAATCCAAACCTAGACACGAATACCACAAGGAGGTAAAGTGTTGAAATAAACCAAAAAATAATAATTCAAAGCACATAATCTAACGAAAATTTAATTCTGCGTTACAAAAAGACAGTTCTTGAAGTTTTTAGTTGAGACGATTATATTTTTTAGAGATGAGAATTTTAAACCTCTGAATTGTACAGTTATCGTACAGCATATATGTATGTTAAAGATGTTTTGATTTTGAACGTGATGGAATTTTTCGCGGATCGAGCATAATTAGCTGCTTTTTTTTTGAAATAATTCGTTCATTCTATAATTCTATAATAATATCTGAAATAAAAAAAACTTTAATTTCACATTTGATGAAGTCTTTAAATAATGGACACGGTAAAGATATCACTTTTAGAGAAGCACTAAAACTTGAATCCGTTGAAGTACTGTGTAGAGTAATTTGAAATTTTGCAACATTATTTCAGTTTACAGTTCATTTCTGTTGACAATGACATTTTACTTAACTTGTTGTTCAATCAAAAAATTACTGAGATACGTAAATTAAATTGATGATGAGGTAACATGAAGACATATAGACTTGTAAAAGAACTATTTACATTACCAGATTTAGTGGTAAAATCAAGCACTTTTATTGTT
>NC_073692.1:198182842-198257842 GCF_029784155.1 Uranotaenia lowii
TTCCGTTTCCCCAAAACAGGGCAAGGGACTGCTGAACGAACCGATGAAATTCGACGTGGTGGATGCGCTAGAGTACAACGTTACCAGTCTACAGCCGGACACCAAATATCAGGTTCAGGTTGCGGCTCTCACCAGAAAAGGTGACGGAGATCGAAGCGCTCCAATTGCCATCAAAACTCCGGGAGGTGTCCCAATTCGTCCAACGGTCAGTTTGAAGATTCTGGAACGGGACCCAACGGTTTCGATTGAACTGGAATGGGAACGTCCTAAGCAGACTTATGGAGAGCTTAAGAATTATAGGGTAAAGTGGGGAGTGAAGGAACAACCTTTGACGGAGGAAAATATGCTGGGACCTCATACGACTACAAAAAGGATAAATGACCTGGAACGAGGAGTTGAGTACGAGTTTAGGGTTGCCGGAATGAATCACATCGGAGTTGGTCAGGAAGCTGTTAAGTACCTGCAGACACCGGAAGGAACACCGACTGGGCCACCGACAGATATTGTGGTAAGATTTCAGACTCCGGATGTGATGTGTGTGACGTGGGAACCCCCAACTAGGGAACATCGTAACGGACAAATTACACGGTATGATGTTCAGTTCCACAAGAAGATCGATCATGGATTGGGTACCGAAAGGAATACGACGGCACGGAAAGCCGTTTTTACAAACTTGGAAGAGAGCACAGAGTATGTTATAAGAGTTAGGGCTTACACCAAACAAGGAGCTGGACCTTTCAGCGAAAAGAAAATCATATCAACCGAACGGGATATGGGAAGAGCTCCCTTGTCAGTTCAAGCTGTAGCGACCTCGGAACAAACGGTGGAAGTTTGGTGGGAACCGGTTCCCTCAAGGGGTAAACTAGTAGGATATAAAATTTTCTATACCATGACAGCCGTAGAAGACCTTGACGAGTGGCAATCAAAAACCGTAGGCGTCACGGAATCTGCCGATTTGCTAAATCTGGAGAAGTTTGCCCAATACGCCATAGCTATTGCTGCGCTGTATAAAACTGGTCCAGGTCGGTTGAGTGAGAAGGTCACCGTTAAGGTTAAGCCGGAAGATGTTCCGCTGAACCTTCGAGCACATGATGTCAGTACACATTCGATGGAATTGAACTGGGCTCCCCCAATCCGGTTGAACCCAATCAATTATAAGATTTCGTTTGACGCGGTTAAGGAGTTCGTAGATTCTCAAGGTATTCCTCAGAAACAAATCTTACCGAAGCGGGAGATCGTCCTCAAAAGTCACGTAACTTCTCATACCATAAGGGAACTGTCTCAGTTCACGACCTACTTCGTGAATGTAAGCGCAATCCCAACGGATTACTCTTACAAACCACCTACCAAGATCACGGTTACTACTCAAATGGCTGCTCCTCCACCAATGGTTCAACCGGATTTCTACGGAGTCGTGAACGGTGAAGAGATTCAGGTTATCTTACCTCAGGCATCCGAGGAATACGGCCCAATCTCGCACTACTACCTGATTGTTGTTCCCGAGGACAAATCCAACCTCCACAAACTACCGGATCAATTTCTTACGGAGGATTTGCAGCCTAGTAAGACTCGAACGGAAAGACCCAACGCACCCTACATTGCGGCTATGTTCCTGCAACGTAACATTCCATATACATTCCATCTAGGTTCGGGTGAAACCAACCACAACTTCACCAACAAGAAACTGGAACGTGGAAAGCGGTATCGAATCTTCGTGCGAGCAGTTGTGGACACTCCTCAAAAGCACCTGTACACATCGAGTCCTTTCTCCGAGTTTCTTGCTCTGGATATGAAGGAAGCTCCCACCGGAGAACCTCCACATCGACCGAATCCAAATGTACCCCAGGATCCTGAAATCATGATCAGTGGTAAGAATGAGGAACCTGGTATGATCTGGGTAGTTGGTCCAATAATCGCAGCATTGGTATTGAGCTCATGTCTGGTACTGGTATACTTTGTACGTCGACGACGAACTCCCTACAAAACACCGGATCAAGCGGCCGTAACGAGACCTCTGATGGCAGCGGACTTGGGAGCTGGTCCAGCTCCTACTGATCCAGTTGACATGCGTCGCCTTAACTTCCAAACACCCGGAATGATCAGCCACCCTCCAATACCGATCTCAGAGCTTGCGAATCACGTGGAACGATTGAAAGCCAATGACAACCTCAAATTCTCCCAAGAATACGAGAGTATCGAACCTGGTCAACAGTTTACCTGGGATCATTCCAATATGGAGGTCAACAAGCCGAAAAATCGCTACGCCAACGTTACCTCCTATGATCACAGTCGAGTAATTCTGCAACCGATCGAGGGAGTCCCTGGATCAGACTACATCAACGCCAACTATTGCGACGGATACAGGAAGCACAACGCCTACGTGGCTACCCAAGGTCCACTGCAGGAAACTTTCGGAGACTTCTGGCGTATGTGTTGGGAGCTTAAGTCGAACACCATAGTTATGATGACTCGGTTGGAGGAACGTTCCCGCATCAAGTGCGACATGTACTGGCCTGCCCGGGGCACCGAAGTGTACGGGGTCATGACGGTGACAATCACAGAAACTCAGGAACTAGCGACCTACAGTATAAGAACGTTCCAAATTTGCCGAAGTGGAAGCAACGAGCGTCGGGAAATCAAACAACTACAGTTCACGGCCTGGCCCGACCATGGAGTACCTGATCATCCGGCTCCGTTCCTGCAGTTCCTGAAGCGTACCAAGGTCCTTACACCACCGGATTCGGGACCGATAATAGTTCACTGTTCGGCAGGTGTCGGGCGAACCGGTTGTTACATCGTAATCGACTCGATGCTGGAACGAATGCGGCACGAAAAGATGATAGATATCTATGGACACGTGACCTGTTTGCGAGCGCAACGCAACTACATGGTTCAGACCGAGGATCAATACATCTTCATCCACGACGCTCTGCTGGAAGCGGTGATTTGCGGTAGCACCGAGGTACCGGCACGAAGTTTACACAATCATATCCAGAAGCTAATGCAAACGGAACCGGGCGAGAACATCACCGGTATGGAGATGGAGTTCAAAAAGCTCTCGAACGTGAAGGCCGACTCGGCTCGCTTTGTAACGGCCAACTTGCCCTGCAATAAGCACAAAAACCGACTGGTGCACATCCTGCCGTACGAAGCGTCTCGCGTATGCCTGACACCGATCCGGGGCGTCGAAGGCAGCGATTACATCAATGCCAGCTTTGTTGATGGGTAAGTTTGAACCTTTAACAATTGATGAATAAATTGTAATTTTGTCTTACTGTGATTCAGGTATCGTTACCGCAATGCGTACATTGCTGCCCAGGGCCCTCTTCAGGAAACGGCCGAAGACTTCTGGCGAATGCTTTGGGAGCACAACTCTACCATCGTTGTTATGCTCACTAAGCTGAAAGAAATGGGAAGGGTAAGTTGTGATTCTTTGCTTTTAACCTGCCTAATTCATAACAATTTTCTCTCTCCTCAGGAAAAGTGCTTCCAATACTGGCCCCACGAACGGTCGGTCCGGTACCAGTGCTACGTGGTGGATCCCATTGCCGAGTACAACATGCCTCAGTACAAGCTTCGGGAGTTCAAGGTGACGGATGCGCGGGATGGGTCGTCGCGAACGGTGCGGCAGTTCCAGTTCATCGATTGGCCCGAACAGGGGGTGCCGAAGTCGGGCGAGGGTTTCATCGACTTCATTGGACAGGTGCACAAAACGAAGGAGCAGTTCGGCCAAGATGGGCCCATTACGGTGCACTGCAGTGCCGGTGTTGGCCGAACCGGTGTGTTCATTACCCTCAGTATCGTGCTGGAGCGGATGCAGTACGAGGGCGTGCTGGATGTGTTCCAGACGGTGCGGATACTGCGCTCGCAGCGACCAGCGATGGTTCAAACGGAGGTAAGATATTCTAAATCTAGACTAAAAGCTTTCCAAATAGCCCGGTTCTCCTCGGGGTTGTCAGGATATCCAATGTGAAGTTGGGAAAATATCCGGACCGGTCCATTTATTGTGGAAAAAGTACGGATCTTCACGTAAACTGAAACATAATTTTAAAAAATCGATCGATGTGTTCCCTCGGCTTCAATTCCGAGTCGATAGGTGGTGATAGAGAATCATAAGATAGGAGACAAGGACACATGCTAGATATACAGGGAGTGTATCGATGGAAGGTCCAGCAGTTGACCGATGGAGCTCGATTTGTACGTTCGTGTCGATTGCATCACGTTCGCCGTTCTGTAGTTAGCTAACGCGCCGTAGTACTTTTTTGAGAAATCCATAATATTTTCGGCTTATGTTCTTCCTTCGTTTACCCTTATTTTCTGTAAAGTTTTCCATCACCTGAAAATTTGAAAAAAATTGTGCGTCCAAAAAAGTTCAGCAAGTTTAATCAAAATCAATATCAACATATTATTGGAAGCATGGTTGGTCCGCACTTCTCAAATCCGACAGTGCGCTGTGTAAATCGCACCGTTATCTTCTACGATTTGTAGAGCACCACACTTCATTCCGAAATGCTCTACACTCGTTTCCGAGTACAGCCGAAGCAAAGTGCCGAGCAAAACCGGTGCCCCAATAGCAACACTACTGTGTGAGCAGAAGAAATCCCGAAACACACAACTGAAGTGCATTTTTTTTTCCTTCTCTTCCTACCACAGTAGGCATTGCTTCTTCTTCTTCCTTTTCTTGTTGGGAAAGAACCAAGCCTACTGAGTTGCTTTAGTGCTGCTCCCCTACACTTAATGTGATGATTTTTTTCTCTTGCTCTCACACTGGCGAAGCGTTCTCTGCTCTTTGATTGGGTGTACGCCCGGCGTCTTAACAGAGCAGGCCAAGTGTTTCAGAACGAATAGTTCACTGAGTTGCATTTTTCAAGCCGCTTGGGGAGAAATGGATAACCATGAGTGGAGGCCTGTAATGTTATTGGAACGCCGTCTGACAATAAAAAATTTCTAATGCCAGGATTTGTCCAGATATTTGCGGATTTAGATTTACCTATTTGGATTCAAATGTAAGGATTGCACCAAGGTTTTCGATATATTCCAAGACTTTGGATAAATTCACCAAGTTCTTCGATAAGTCTACTGGACGGAATACATGCAGAGATTTTTTTTCTAGAATGCCTCTACTTGAGAGACCCTGTGGAACTTCAAGAAAGATTTCCACTATACCTTCATACGTAAGTACCAAGTTGAAGATTCGAGGCTTAAATGAAATAAACCAGAAAACGGCTTCATGCCATCCAATAAATAAATAAAGGCCTTTATATTCAGAATTATTTTTTTTTCAAATTTCTTCATTTGAAACGGATCGAACGTTTAGGTTTCAAGGAGACACATTGGTTATTAAAAACCTTACGCTTCAAAAGTTATCCACTACGCGTAAGTCCTAGTTTTTTGTTGAAACATGAGACTATCACAGAAGGTTAGATTTTCAGAGAAGTTAAATCAACGAAGCAGCATCCCTGATGGTCAATTTTGAACCTTTTGGCTAAATTTCATAATAAGTTACGGTCTTCGACAAAGTTGTTCAGCGGAAAATTTCCTTGAGAAAATTTATAAATTGGCACAAAAACCATCATCTGGCTCGGTTCCACAGACGAACAAAAACGATGTTGATTTTTCAGTACCAAATATTCAATTTTCCCATACAAACAAGTTCAAATTTACTCATGTAAACGTTAATTAAAACATTCTTAAAAAATCATGGATGAGTTTTGGACCAAGACGAAGCATTTTAGACCCCAGGGTTTGAGAAATTTTCCAAAATGACCCAATAATTTTTATAAGAGTCTTGTGAAATTCTTTAATTTTTTTTATAAAAAGCAACAATCTCTCATTGAAGCAGGTGTTCAGCTGAAGAATTCATTGGATTAATAAGGCAATCTTACATTCAGAAAAATACTATTATATACGCCATAAGATTCTCTTATAAAGTGGTGCCATAAGAAAAATCATTGAAATTCATGAGATTGTCTTATGTAACGAATGAATTCTGCAGATGAACACCTTCTTCAATGAGAGGTTGTTGTTTTTCATGAGAAGGTCTTATCAAATAGGATATGTCTCTTTTGATGAGAATAATTCAAAACAATTCATGTCAAAACACTTTTACTTTATTGTTTGTCAAGTTTGAAAGGAGTTACTTTCATTTTTTTCGCCATCAAAAAGTTGTACAGCTGCATCCCGTTCTTTGACCTTCAGTTTTTACCCGGTTAACGTGCTGAAGACTTAAGAAAAAGTAATTTGAGTCTAAAAATTTTCTTAACGTTCACTAAAAAAAACTTCAATCCAAACTTACCATTTAGAAAACATAAAATTTATAACTCCACAACTTCGTTTGACGGTTGAAAAATGACTGTTGAAATGAATGTGTTGTGTGTAATTTTTCACAATGCCGATTTTTTTTTAGAAAAACTTCGTATGAAAATTGATAGACTTTCACAAGACTCTTATGAAAAATAATTTAATACTCTAAAAAGCGACGTATCTTATAAGACGTATCTTTTGAAAATTATAATAATAATTTATCTGAGTGTATGAATTACAAAGATTTATCTAATTACGAACGCCACTTCAAAAGTAAATCTTATGGTTTACATAACAGTATTTTTCTGAGTGCATGAGATTCGCTTATAAACTGGCGCCATAAGAAAAATCCTTGCAATTCATAAGACTTTCTTATGAAACGAATGAGCTCTGAGATGAAGTCCACCTACTTCAATGAGAGGTCCCCGCTTTTCATAAGAGGATCTTATGGAAACAAGAAATTTCACGTAGAATATAGAAAATTCAAAATATTTCATGTTTTTAATTTTATTTTTTTTTGCAAATTTATGTGGAATAATTTTATGCATGGTCACCAATAGCAGCACATCAACACCCGGTTCCAATTTGTTTTTTTTTTTTGTAACATCCGGATCTTTGACCTAAAGACTACAAGAAAAACTCACCATTGGAAAAAATGCAATACAAAAAAAAACTGATGGATTGAATGAATGAATGGGATAATTGTTTTTTCACAGTGCCGTTTCTTCTATTTTACTTAAGATTATCTTATAAAAACTGAAAGAATTTCATAAGACTCTTACACCGAAAATAATTTTCACTTTAAAGGTAAGTGACATCTGGAGTGAATTTTCGCCATACGTAAATTCATGTGAATTTTAAGTGACCGTCAAGTGAAATCACTTAAGTGAGCGATCAAGTGAATGGCAAAGTCAATTTCAAATGTTTGCTCAGGTCATTAATATCTTTCAGTTGTAGTGGTTTTTAGGTGAAATTTCAGAATATCAAACATTAATCAACTTTGTTTCTACAAAACAATCATTTATTTAAAAAAATACAACGTGAAAAACGTCACTTTTTCTCCTTATTTGGGTTCAAAAAGATTTTTCGGCTTCGAAAAATCATTGACTTCCTCACTTCGACGAGACATTCGGGTTGATCTTTTCTGAAATAATCATAAAAAAAAATTAAATTTAACTAGTATTTATTGTTTTGCATGATACTTACTTTAATTGCACTTGAATATTTCCAAAATAAATCATCATCGGAAAACGTATCCGTATTGCTTCAAAAAGGTCTCTGCGACGTGTTAACCGGTTCACACGATGTTTCTGTCGGTCGACCTATGGAAAATATCATTGTTTAATAACATATAAATTACTTTAATTCTGCACCTACCAACTCAAACAAACCTCTGTTGTTTCTTTTCCAAACAACAATGAAACAATCAATACTGACATTGTTGACATTCGCTATGCATAAAATCACTTGAATTTTAAGTGATGGGCAAGTGAATATTGGCTTAAGTGACCGGTCAAGTGGATTTCAAGTGAGCATCGAAGACATTCAATGCCGGTCACTTAAAACTCAAGTGATGAGCTAGTGTATATTGGTTCGGTAACTTAAAATTCAAATGAGAGGCAAGTGAAATGTACATGAGCCACTTGAAATGAAGAAATTCACTGAGTTTTCACTTTTAAGTGAATCTTCTAGTGTTTTTTAAATGTGATTTTGGGTTCAGTGTATGCAAAACAGTTTTGCACTCTGAAAAGCGCTTCATAAGGCGCATCTTGTAAAAGTTATAATAAAATTTTTCCTGAGTGTGTGGTTCTAAGCATGGGTGCCAGGAGGTTTTGTCAAAAATCGATGATAAAAATCAGGATTTTTTGGGACACCACTGCAAAGATGGAATTGACACCATTAAAATGATGGGAAATGGAAGCTGTATGTTATCAGCTCTGCTTAGCTTGCATAAATAAAGGCGAAATACAGGTACTGAAGACGCCTTAAATTATGTCATTTAAGCGAGCAGAATCTTGGTTAACCTGCAGTTAATATCGAAAACATCATTTAAATATCATCTGAACCAATGATTTAAATCGGTTAAAAAAGTTTAAATCAAATTTGTTTGATGATTTCATCATTTAAATACAAATTCAATTAAAACTTAGGAATTTTTCGAAAATCATGACAAAATTGAACAACTTATAGATCATTTTTTGATAATCAGGACAACTTATGCGTTTTTTAAAAATCAAAATGGTCTCTTGAAAATCAGGACAAATCTTGAAAAACCCGGACAATTGGCATCAAAAATAACTCAATTGATAAAACTGTCAAAATCTTCCGTTATATAATGTGACAAGGTATTTTCGGACGCAAATACCAAGGAATATTTAAAGAAGGTAGTGCCAAGGCAGCCCTGCTCTAGTTTATTGGTACAGGCTGAGACGTCACAATCACGAAAAATCTGTTAATTTACTAGGAATCTCACTCTTTTCGTTGTTAATTCGGAGAATCTGCTGGAAATTTTCAACTTTGAAAACATGTTATTGTAGAAGGATTCTTATTGCTTTAGATCGGTACAAAAAAAGTTGCATTTTCTAATAATTTTTCTATAAAATAGACAATCGAAGTTAGAAAAATGGTGGACCCACTGAAATTTGCAAAACTTTAAAATTATTTCAAAGTCTTCCATGAAAATGTTCGAGTCAGTGCAGTTTAAGCTCTTCATTACAACAAAGTGATCAATACACAAATTTTCATACAAAACCACAACCTTTTATTGGCATTTTAGTAAACTGAGTTAACAATCATTTATTGATGTTAATTGTTCTACATAAGAATTGTATATGGTAAATCGGTTGGATTAAAATCATGACAATCATTCGAACACTCAATATCTAACTACTAAACCTTTTTAAAGCTGATTTTTCCTTCATTTTTACACGTTTTACTTCAAGGTGACATCGCATTCTTCAATGAAAACAGAAAAAATACACAATTCAATCTTTAAAGGACCAAAAACCTTCATAATATAGTGAAATAGAGTCCTTACAACGTAATCAAAATAACATTGGAATTAATTTTCGTTCTAAAACGTGTTTTTCTTTGAAATTCCCACCATTCCCATATAAATTTTCGATACAATCGTTTTTGTGACGTCACAAAAAAAATCCAATATGGCTCTCGGCACTACCTTTTTTAAATATTCCTTGCGCAAACATCAAAAAAGTTTGTTGTGACTTTAACTCAAAATTTGGCCTGAGACAAGGAAAATAAAGTCGATTCCAGATTTATAACCGCTTTGGTTAATGAATCGATGTTTATAGAATTATTTGTAAGAAATTTTTGTACATTTCAAAATAGAAAAATAACTGTTACCAGTGGGAGAAAAATTTAAGCTTTTGACGACGACATACAGTATGATTCATAATTATACAGAAATTGGAAGCACGCGCACAGTCACTTCAATTTTGAAATTGCATAACTTTTTACTCTGATGATATTTTTTGATATAATTTTCTGCGTAAGATAGATCAGCTATCACACTATTATATCACAAAACTTTAGCTTTTTAAAGTTTGTGTGGGCTGAGAAACAGTAATTCTACAAATATCGAACTTTTTGGATTTTTACCATTCAAACTGCAATAATTCAGAAACTACGCTACGTTTTTGATTGAAATTTTGCAGAGTGAATGTTGAAATATAAACTAAGCATGTCTGAAGTTTTTAAAAAGTTTTATCGATGGACCAAAAGTTACGCGAAGAACAATATTTCAAACATGAACCTAAAAATTCGATTTGTATAGAATTTTGGACGAATGTTTGCATAGAAATATCATATTTTATGTTCAACAACCAGGAAATCTATTCCAAACAAAAATTCAAAACAATATCGTGAGATTCTGGATCTTTTTTTTTCCTTAAATGGATCTTTTTTTTTCCTTTTATTCATTGCTTTTGCCAGACATTTTTTGACTGATTTGTGGATGGAAACGATATTGTTCTCATGAATCGTCCAAAATTCTATTGTCTAGCTCCATTTCTGAAATATTATACCTCGTGAAACCCATCGATAGAACTTTTCAAAAACTTCAAACATACTAACTTTATATTTTCACATCCCTTCTGCTAAATTTCAATTAAAAAACGTAGTTTGAATGGTAAAAGTCCAAAAAGTCTGATTTTCGTAGAATTACTGTATCTCAGGCCACATGAATTTAAGAAAGCTCACATTTTGGGATACAACAGTGTGCAAGTTAAGCAATCTTACGCAGAAAATTTGATCAAAAAATATCTTCAGAGTAAAAAGTTATGGAAATTCAATGACAGTGCGCGTGCTTCCAATTTCTATACAATTTTGAATGGTACTGTACATATGGTACAGTTTTGATCCAAGCTGTAGCTGAATTTTAGAATATTTGGAAATGGTATAAAGTTTAAATTATTGAATCGAGAAATAAAAGTTTGAAATCAGTAAGACTGAACCATTCTAGGAATAAATCGAACAAACTTCAATCTCATCTGCTGCCTTGAAAGCGTAAGGCACCACGCGTCTCCACCACGCGTCTCTGGCAAATTCTGCCAGAGGCAGAAGTAGCTTGATAGATTTCTTTGAAATATTTCAAAGCTTTCGAAAGCTCGCTGAAAGAATTTCGAGACACGTTTCACCTGGTAGGATGGAACAGGAACTGCCATAATAGGGCTACCATATCCTACAACGTCGAATAAAGTGTATTTTGATATGTATATTTTTTCAAAAACGTAAGAGGTATAATATGCAGATGAACATTATGTGAACTAGTAGGTAGTAAATTGCATACTCAAAGGCGCTTATTGGCTTAAGTATTGTGCTGGTGTCTAAGGTAGTTGAAAAAATCACTTTGATTTTCATTTTTAACATTCAAGGAGCACACTTATTTTTATAGAAAAAAATGCAATTGGAATTGCGATTATTCTGTTGTCACCTAGAGAGCAAAAAATAATTCCCGTACAACAAGGGTTGTATCTCTTTTGGAATTATCTACAAGACAAGATACAATTTTCATAGATTCATGAACGGAAAGAAATCAGATTATTAACTGATCACATGTCTTTTAACAAAAAAAAGAGTACATAACGTACAATTTCACAAATAGAAGAGTACACCCATTTCCCGACCGAAAAAGAGTAGGGGAGAATGAGGATACTTGATCCCTGGGGATACTTGATTCCTTAGCTATATCTCGAAACTGGAATGTCTTACAAAGATCAAATGTTCTAGAAAATGTGCCAAAATGAGCAAAAAAACAATGCTTGTAGTTTAAAAAAAATTAAAAAAATAATTGTTTGAATAATTGAACTTTGTTTGAAAAATTCCACAAAATGTAACTTGAAGATCTTTTTTCATCACTTTAAAATGTTCCTTACATGGGAAAATTATGAAAAAAATATTTGTTCCAATGTATCAATCGTTCGAGCGTGAAATGAACTTCATAATGCCATATTTTCAAAGCAATGGAAAACTCTCAACTTTTTTTAGAAAAAGTTTTCTAAAATGTTGTTTATGGGTACTATTGATCCCCTAGATTTGGGTACTATTGATCCCCCTTCCAAACGGCATATTCTTGTTCTGAATTGATCGTTATGATTGCTGATTACGAAATTACTAATATTTATCCAAAAACTAATATTTATCAAACAATTGTCTGAAGAAAAGAGCAAAAATAATTAATTTTCTCTTAATTATTAAAAAATAGCGCCTTTAAGTATGCAATGTTATTAGCGTTGAGACAAAGTTATAAAATTTTCTTTTATGTCTGCTTTAAATTGTGAAATGAGGACAAACATGACCAAAATAGTCAATTAACATTCTATCTTGGGTTTTTTTTTTGATTTTTTTACAAGGATTAGGGCTTCCTGAATAAAAGATCAAGTCTCCTTCAACAGGGGATCAAGTCTCCCCTAACTTCAGAAAAATCGCAATTTTTTACTCCCACGAAAATGCTTCTAGCTCATCAAAGGGTTCAAGTATCGTTCTAATTTTTGGAGCATAGAAACTTGAAGTTACAAGCTGTCAGAAAATGTCAAAGACGGCGAGTTGCTAAATTTTTCCAAAAAGATATAGTGAAAATAAGAAAAGGGGATCAAGTATCCCCACTCTCCCCTATGGTATTCCTAAAATGAAATGCTATTAACAGAAAATTTAATTTTATTTTCTTTTCTTGTTTTTCAGGATCAATACCAGTTCTGCTACCGGGCCGCCCTCGAGTATCTCGGTTCGTTCGACCACTACGCAAACTAAATTCAGCGCAGCAAAACACTGCTACTCCGAAACAAGAGAGACTCATGACCAGGACGCAATACGATATGATAGCCAATATTTTGATGAGCACACAAATAACACAGAAAACCTATGGAACAATCGTCAGTTAGCTTTTAGATAACAATTAACTAAAGAAGAAAAAAAACCCTAAAACGAAAAGTAAACTAGAACACACAAAAAGTTATCGAAGATAAGTGAGAAAATCATCATTCCACAGCTAGAAACCCATCAAATCGAATCAGCTTTTAGAAAACGCAGAAAACAATTCATTCAATTTCTAAGCGATAGAAAAAAGGTGCATAAAACTCATGATAACCATCCAAAAGAAAATCATTCAAGCTAGGGTTACCAACCAAAAAGTAAAAATAATCCGCCATCAAGTGAGCGTAAAGATAAATTCCAGCATCTGATAATGATAATTCTAAATAGCTCTCTAGAAACAGAAGTAAAAACAAAACGCAGTTTTAACTGTACCAATATCGTAGTGAAAGTAACGAACATCATTTCGTAAACTAAGGAAAAAAAAGTAACCATCGCCAATCGACTAAGCAAATTCATTCCCGTCAATCAAAATTAGCCAGCAGAGTGTTGTCGAAAAAAATAGCAACAAACAATTGTTCAGATATAAAACAAATTCTCTCGAAAGTGTGGTTCCGGTTATGGAACGTGTTTTACTATCCCTAATTATAGACAAAACAAAAATGTATCAAAAGTTTGGCGTTCGAAACAAAAACTAAAAAAACAAAATTGGCATCAGCAATTCACACTCTAGCTAGCAGAAAATCTTTAGAACCTAAACAGAACGCGTCAGATTATTAAGGCAAGGAACGGAAAGTGAACGTGAAATATCAAAGACATCTCACTGATATCAATCAGGATACCGACTTATAGTGTAAAAACTTTAGTTTCTGGCGGCCGTCATCGGGTTGAAATTATTTTATTTACTTGAATAAATGTAGGACTCATACTAGTGAAAATAAGTAAGTAAATGAATTGATAACAGTTGAAGTCATCAGGGTATTGAAAAGTACCAATTAGAAAAAAATCAAACAGTTGGGGAGAATATGAGTATATTTGATCTCTGGGGATACTTGATTTCTCAGCTATGTATATATCGAAACAGGAATGTCTTACATAGAGCAAATGTTCTGGAAAAATTTGCCAAATAGAACAAAACAACAAACCTTTCATAAAAAAAACTTTTTTTTTGGATATTAAACCAATTGGTTTATTCATCCCCATAGTCAAAAAACTTTTAAATTTGTTTTTAATAATTGCACTTTATTTGAAAAATCTAACAAAATGTGACTTGAAGATCATATACATCGCTTCAAAACGTTTCTCACGCGAAAAAATATTTATTCCAGAATGTCAATCGTTAGAGTACAATATGAATTTCTTAATGCCATTATTTCTATGCAATAGTAAACTCTAAATTTTTCTAAGAAAAAGTTTTCCGAAATGTATGATATGGGTTCACTTGGTTCCTTGAGTCCAAAAAGATATAAGTTCTTCTGAATCGATGTTGATCATAGCTAAGCACGAAATCAATAACATTTTTTCAATGACTAATATTTATTCAAAAATTTCTTGATCAAATGAACTCAAAAAAGTGTATTTATCGAAAAAAATGCGCCTTTAAGTATGCAATGAATATTGGGTATTAGACAAACTTTCAGAATTATTTTTGTCTGGAGCATATAAACTAGGAAATGAAAACTAATATGGCCAAAAAACTCAATTCAACATTTATTTTTAGATTTCGCATGATTTTTGCCAAAGATTTTGGGCACCCTGGTTCAAGGATCAAGTCTACTTCAACTTTCAAAATATTCCAATTTTTTTTAGTCCCACGAAAACCTTTCTAGTTCATCTACGGATCAATTTGACTTTAGCAGCATATAAACTTGAAATTAAACGCTGTCAGAAAATGCAAAAGACGGTGATCTGCAAAATTTTTCCAAAAAGTTTTGATGAATATTTGAAAAAGAGATCAAGTATCCTCAATCTCCCCTATTCTTTTATTTTAAATTTGTATTTAATTTTATTTTTCTTGACCCAACAAAAAAAACCGGTATTTGATGGTTTTAAGAATATTTTTAACAGTTTTTTTTTTACATTTTACCTTAAGTTCATGAAAGTAGGTAAATAAGTCAAAGAATGCTACCATAATCATTCATAATAACATAGTCGAAACGTAAGAGAGAAGAACCTTGTTAAGTATCTACTCTATACCTTTGAGGAATGCTTCTTATGGTCGTTAGGTAAGAATGAAAGAAAAAAACCAAGAACTTTTTGCTTGCAAGTGTACAATTTTGCGATGGAAATAATCAGTAGTAGTTTATTAACAGAAGAAAAAACAACAGAAGAAACAAAAAAAAAATACACGAGTGGCAAAGTGAGTTTATGAATTCATCAGACTGATATTGTAAATGAAGAAACAAAAAAAAAAAAAATAGAAACAAACAAAAAAAAGTAAGCTAACCGTAGGAAGAGTGTTTTGATTATTTTGGCAGCAGAATCGAGGAGGACTCTTTGTAAGTATTGTATCATGCAGCAAAGGAAAAAATATCTATCAGAATTTAAAGTAATAATGGGAAAAAAGAACCTAGAGGAAGCGATTAAGAGAGAAAAAAACAAACAAATTATTCAGATATATTAGCAAAGTTGACCTGTTTTTGGATGAAGTGTAAATCTATTAAGCAAATAATAAACTAAAGAAACAACCGCTTAATGAACATAGGCAACAACACATAGAGAGAGAAAAAAAACATTAGAAAAGCAAGTACTATATCCCGCAACAGCTGAAGAGAATGAACGTTTTAATTTTGCAAGCGTAACTTTTCCGTTTCCGTCTCGTCTATCCTGTTCATTTTTATTTGTTTTGTAGAATGTCGATGAACTAATAAATAGGACAAATTTTTGGACGTAACATAAGTTTAGGCGTTTATGTGATGGTTGTGTAGGTCATTTTATCGGGCAGTAGAGTTATACACCAGCAACAAGTAAGATTTACTAATTAACAGAAAAAAAAACTAAGAAACAGTAAGGAGAGAAGCAGAACAACTTAAAATGGAACTAGCCGGCAGTTGAAAATCAGTTTTATTGGAGATAAATCATGCTTTATTTATAAGGCTAGAATACAGACTCATACATAATCGCGTGAGCTCGTCATGGCGTAATCCAGGCTGCACCAGTTTCGTCCACGAAATATCAGTACATTTAAGATCACATTATGACGTTTATTCGATTGTATTTTAAATTTTACCAGGCTTCTTTTTGTTAAAAGTAGTGTTTAATTGAGGTCCGAGGACTTTAACATTTCAAAACAAAAAATGTTCTTGCAACATTGAGACGTGGTAATTTAAAGATCTAAACTCAATTGGGAAGAAAGCAAATTTTCAGTGTTTTAAAAGCATTTCTTTTAAAAATAAGGTACCGTAATCCGGGGTAAGATTGATCCCTTTTTTATGAACTATTTTATACCAGTACTGGACTCATATGAACGTAAAACATGGTGGCAGAAATTTACCAGATTACTTCAAATTTGATAAATAAATCGATTTCGACTTTGTTTAGAATTGATCAGTCTCTATTTTGACGGTTTGAACGAGTTTTTTTTATCATAAAGGATACACAACACCTTCATAATATTTGCAAGTGCCAGTTTATCAATTGCTAAGGCAGTTTGGAACGAACTCAAATGATAGAAAATTAATCATGGTATTCTACAAAATTGAACACAAAACTTTCGGTGGCTCAAAGATACAAAATTTGTAAGTTTTTATCCAGTGAATTCTGAGACAAACAAAATGCTGGATTTCGGTGTTTCTTGGTTTAGATTTCTTCGCGGTTAAAAAAAACAACATCGCGGTCCTTATTGAGTTAAGGCCGAACAACAATTCAAATCGAAAGATGGGCAATGATGCTGCATAAATTAAGGGGCTAAATTTTTTATCATCAGAGAAGAATGAGGATACTTGATTCCTTCGCTATATCTTGAAACAAGAATGCCTTACAAATATCAAATGTTCTAGAAAAATGTGCCAAATAGAACAAAACAACAATGCTGTTATCTCAACAAATTTTAAGAAAATTATTTTTCGAAATATTGAACTATGTTTTAAAAATTTAACAAAATGTGATTTGAAGATCTGTTTTATCATTTTAAAATGTTTCTCGGGCTTGAGATATAGCTCAGTTGGCAAGTCAGTTGCTTCCTGAGCAGATGTCCGTGAGATCGAGCCCAAGAGTAAAAATCGAACACAGTTGTACCGGATAAGTTTTTCAATAATTTCCGCCAACTGCAACGTTGATAAAGTCGCGAATGCCACAAAGATGGTAAAACGACTATAATCGAAACGAAAAAATGTTTCTCACATGAAATTTTTTTAACAAAATATATAAATTCCAATATGTCAATCGTTAGAGTATAATATGAACTTCATATGCTAAATTATCAAAGCAATAGTGAACTCTCAATTTTTTTTTCGGAGAATTTTTTCAAAATGTATGTTATGGGTAAAATTGATCCCTAGAGTCCAAAAAGATATATATTTTCTTCTGAATGGATCGTGATCATTGGTTATCATGAAATTAATCATTTTTGTCCAAAAACTTATGTTTATCTAGTAATTATCTGATAAAAGGGACTTAAAAATACTGCATTTATTTAAACACTAGAAAATTGCGCCTGTATGTATGCAATGACTGTAGAGTAGCAGACAAACTTTTAGAATTCTTTTTGTCTGATACTTACAAACTGTGAAATGAGAACTAATATGTCAAAAAATAATCAACGGACCATTTATCTTCGGATTTTACTAGATTTTTGCCTAGATTCAGGGCCCCTTAATTAAGGATCAAGTCTCCTGTTACTTGAAAAATACCAACACATTATTAGTCTCACGAAAATGCTTCTAGTTCATTTACGAGTTCGTGAATCATGTATTAGATAAATTTTCCCATACAAACCTAGAAGTTCAAATTTACTCATGTAAACGTTACTCAATAATTCTGCAAATAATCATGGATGAGTTTTGGACCAAGGAGAAGCTTTTTAGACCCCAGGGTTTGAGAAATTAGCCCAAAATAGCCCAAAGTCGACTCAGTCTATTGTACATATTTTAAGTTTTTTGAGGTGTAAAAATTTAAGAATTTGATATTTCCATACAAAACTTGTCGCATATAAATTTCATTTAATTTTCATTTTAATCGGAAAGAAGGCAAAGAACAGAAAGATAAGTCAAATGTGATTTTAGAGCACGCTGATTCTCGATTTTGAAGCTTCGACTTGAAAAACAGAAGAAAATTTACAGTTTTGCAGAAAAAAATTTAATGAATTTTTGAAGTTCTCTTTAGAATCGACCCTTGGTTTTCGAAAACAAAATCTGCTGGAGACAAAGTATGGAAACCTTGTGTGATTTAGGATTTTGGAGATTGGAAATAGAAACATCTAGAAGTTAAAGATAGACATTTCATGGCAACTAACAAATGTGGCTCTTTCGAACATTGAAATTTAAAAAAATAGGTAATTTCGGCTTTTCTGACTCAAAAAGTTGCCGACCACTGTCTTAGGTCCTTTTATTTTTTCCTTCAAATTTTACCATTTGATAGGGTTTCTAGCCTTTGGTCACAGACAGGTTTACTCTTGGAAAATGTCCCTATTTTTTAATATAAAAAATTTACCTCAAAATACAGTTAAACTATAGGGGAGAATGAGGATACTTGATCCCTGGGGATATTTGATTCCTTAGCTATATCTCGAAACTGGAATGACTTACAAGGATTAAATGTTCTAGAAAAATGTGCTAATTGGAGCAAATCAACTATGCTATGATCTCAAAAAATTTTAACAAAATAATTTTTGAAGTTATTGAACTTTGTGTGAAAAATTTCACAAAATGTGACTTTAAGAACTTCTTCTATCACTCTAAAATGTTTCTGATATGAAAAAATAAAAACAAAAATATATATTCCAATATATAACTCGTTGTGGTGTAATGTGAACTTCATTTTACCATATTTTAAAACATTTGCAATGGTAAACCCTCAACATTTTTCAAATAAAATTTTCTAAAATTTTCATTATGGGTTCAATTGATCCCTAGAGTTCAAAAAGGTTTTTTTTTTTCTTCTAAATAGATCTTGATCATTGCTGATTACAAGATAACGATTAATTATTCAATAACTGATATTTATACAATAATTGTCTGGCAAAAAGGGCTAAGAAAGTTGATTTTCTCTTAAATTCAGAAAATAGCGCCTTAAAGTATGCAGTGTCATTAAGGTTGAGACAAAGTTTTAGAATTTTCTTCCTTTGACATTTATATATTGTGAAATGAGAAAAAGCATGACCAAAATAGTCAATTGACATTCTTTCTTGAAATTTTATTTGATTTTTTCCAAGGAATAGAGCCCCCAAAAGGAATCAAGGATCAAGTCTCCTTCAAAAAAGAATCCTTAACTTCAAAAATATCGCATTTTTTTCCTTCCACGAAAATGCTTCCAGTTCATCAACTTTTGAAGCACATAAACTTGAAATTACACGCTGTCAGAAAATGCAAAAGACAGCGAGTGGCCAAATTTTTCCAAAAAGATATGATAAAAATAAGAAAAGGGGGTCAAGTATCTCCATTCTCCTTTACCATTTGATAGGGTTTCTAGCCTTTTGTCTGAGACTGGCTTACTCTTGGAAAATATCCCTTTTTTTATTCACATATGGTTTTATTAAGGCATTTTACTTATATAGTTTTTATGTGCCGGGAGAATTTTTTCCTAACTTTGGGTTAGTAAGAGGGGAAAAATATCTCTATTTTTTATTTAATATCAAAAAATTAACTCAAAATTCAACAAAAACTAAATCAAAATTATACATTTACTAAGGGAAAAAGTTGAACTCTCACATAAATCAACCTGGTAAACGCTTTGATCTGGAAGGGTGTTTGTTAGTGAGCCTTCGAAAAAATAGGTATTTCCAGATTTTGAAATTACATTTTAACTTACATTTGAAATTTTCTAAAACAAACCAAGTTCATCCCAATTTAAAACACAACTTATAGATTTTAAAACGTAGAAAAAAGTTTTGAGATATTTTAACTTTAGACTTAGTTATTGATGTTATTGATTATGTGGAAAAATTTTATGATGATCAAAGTTACCCCGTTTTACGGTAGTACTCAATGTATCAAAATTTTTTTGAAAAGGATAAAAATAAGTGGTTCCTTAAAAATATCACATCAAAGAACTATTCAGATATTCAGTTCTAGAACAGAAATCTAACCTCAGAACTCTATACTCATTACTAAGAACTCTTTATTTTGGATTCCAAATTGAGATTCAATGAATAAGAAACTAATTTAAGCAAAAGTTCTTGAATCGTTCGTACTGTTTGGATGCTTCTTTATGCCAATGAAGTTTTTCTGGAATTTAATTCGTGCATCATGCCAAATTTTAAGTTTTTTTTCAGTTCCAAAACGTTAAAAATGTTTCAAGCAATGCGTCAGACTATTTTGGGATTTTTTAAGCTAGAACAACGTGAAGCAATGTTTAGTTTAAAGTCATTCAATCATCCTCCCAGTATGTGTCAACGGTAAACTTTATTGTTAATTGGATAATATTATTGTACACAAGATTGTGAGTGTGTGCGATGTGAAACTCACAATCACACAGAATATCATCACACTCATAGAGACGCACACAGACACTTTAGTTTTAACAGATTAGGATGTAAGTTATGGGTAAGTTAAATCGAAAATATCGAGGACTAAATTGACGGAGTACTTTAAGTTCTATTTTACTGGATGATGTGAAAAATTGAAAACCAACACTGCTGCAGTTGATATTAATTTGTGATTTTTTATGTGTAGCTAAGTTCCGGACTTTGTGTAACGTGAATAAAACTTTGATCATATGAGGTTCATCCATGTGTATCGAATGTTTAGTTGTTAGTGAAACAAAACTGTCATACGGAGTCTAATATTAAAGTTTAAAATTTTTAACTTTAGAGAGACTGTTCGAAATTGGTAAATTTCAGACCGAATGCAGCTTAGTACCGATCTAGTATCAACGGGACGCGCAAATATTATTTTTATTTGCTTAATTAAGTTAATTCTGTTTTAACGGAGCAGCTAGCCAGGCATTTAGTTAAACTATGAATCGCAACTCGAGGCCATACAGTTTACCCTAAACCGAGGATTTTAAACGTTAAACTTTAAGTTTTACCGTTCAAATGTTATCGCAAAAATCAAAATCGAATAGCTCTGTTAAGCCGATGCCAATTAAATTGTTCGTTTCAAGAAAACTTTACAAGTACACTTTACCAATAGCTACAGTTAAAAGTTGATTTAAGTTGAAATGTAAACTGCCATTAACCTGTATTAAGTTTTATCATTCCATCCACACATTCTTTACCTTTGAAGAATTTGAATTCTGTAAAAAAAAGATATCACGATCTTCCCGTTCGTTTGATTTTTAGCAGAAAACACAAAAACTCATTTTAACTCACAGCCACAGAATAATACTCTTGCCTTTCGAAAAAAAAACACTTTCCGATATTAATTGCATTACTTAATGTTCAATAAAAGAAATGTCACTTATAATCACTTGCTCAAAAAACACATTTCGGTTACAGTGAATGCAAAAAAAATGTTGTACCAAATATTGTTTGTAAAATGTTAACAAATGACACACACAATTGATAGATTTAAGTAAGAGTTGCAAAAGAGGCGGCATTCAAATTTTCATTTCCGCAAACTTAACCTTAAATATCAGAAAACCGCTAAAAAACTGTGCTGGTTACAGAACGTCACACCGGATTAGTACTAAATTTAAACGGAAGAATTGATCGTTGAAAGCATAACTGTAAAGCAAACTAACAGAAGAAGAAAAATTATTAAAAACATATTTTTGTACGCGAGAAAGGTTAAGACAGAGAGAAAAAAAAAATGCAAATTTACTTATCGGAAAAGTTATTAACACAAAGAAAAGAAGGAAAAAAATTAAAGAAAAAAAATCTATCAAAAGATCAACAACCGTCAGGTTAGGGCATGGGAGTGTAATGTTCATAGTATAGGTTATGGTAAAAAAAAGTGAGCAGTGCACAACAACAAGCGTCCCTGCGTGTGTGTGTGCGTGCGTTGCGTGGTGTGCTACGAGTAGATATATCATTATTGGTTAAGGCGGATCTTGCATTTAAGTAAAATTACATCTCTCAAACACGGGTGGACAATTGGAAGAAAACTATTACCATACATATGTATATCTTGGACTCTACTGAGCGCTGCGCCCGATCGAACGCTAAACTCGGAGCTCTGTAACTCGACTAAAAAGTATCAGTCCGATTATCGATTTTGGTTCAATTCTTCAGTAAGGTCTAGGTTCTATATAGAAATTAGAAGGATGGTGGTTGATTAAAAAAATGCGTGGGCAGTGGGATGGCACAATTAGCAGGAGGTATAATTAGAAGATGAGATTGTCGAGAATTATTTAGGTTATATCTACAATTATGAATAAAAATGGAAAATAAACCTTTTGTCTTTCAATTGAGAAGTTTTGAAGAAATTTTCCCTTTAAACGAAAACATCATTTGACTGAAGACTTCATTAATATACAAATATTAACCACAAAAATCTCAACCAAACGGCGTATTACTGTTCGACCTGATTTTTAGATAGTATGCTTGAATTTTTGCACTTTTTAGACTTTTTAGTAATGGTTAAACTAGAATAAACTGAACAAGATTTTAGATTCATTTGTAGTTTTTCCAAGATAAATTTGTAATTCAAATTATTTCCTAAACGGGAGAGAGGAGATAAAAAAGTTTTTAAGAAATTCGTAATTCTGATTACGAATTATGCTTCAATAATTTTCCCATCTTCATTCCCTAGATTTCATTTGCAACACTTCATAGTGGTTGAAAACCCGAAAATCGTGATTATGGGCTTTTTGGAGTAGTAAAATAGTAAAATGCGCATGTTTGGCTGTCATTTTTTTCCTGATCAATACACCTAAAAGAAGAGATATATTTTATATTTTTTTTAGTTTATCATCTATTCCCAACGACATCCTCGTAAGTCGTAATAGTTGTAGATCATTCTATTTTAGAAAACTTCGTAAAAGACATCAAAGGCAAATTTCATTAAACAAATGTTTTAATGGTATTTTTTTTCAAAAATTAAACTAAAAAAAGACTTTCTATACAATTAAGTTTAAGTTTTTCCTAAATGGGGTGCTCGAGAATGGTCGCGTTTTTTGTCGGTCTCGTTTTTGGTCCTGCCGTAATGTGTTTTCTAGAAAAATTATAGTTTTGTTTGGCTGATCGGGAATTTTTCGTGTTGTGTTGAAGTGATGTATGTGACTGTGCCAGAAGGATACCTTGCGCCTCGCACCTAGATCTGGAGTAACTTTTGACATGCGCCGCTGGGTGGCGAAAAGGCGATTTCTCTGACGAATACGGAAAAAAACCCGGTGAGGATATTCCATAATGGCATTTTTTTCTTTATTTTCTCAGGGATTTTAAACCAATGGCATTTTTCAATTTCACTCTCTCTTTTCATTAACTTTAGTTGTACACTTTGTGTGCGGGGAAAATGAAACAAACACCTTAATATAGTTCCATTAGAGTTTTTGTTAAAAGACTCCAACCAGCTCGATGTTTGTTTGCGGCATTTCATTTACGCATCTGGAAACATACTTTGATAACAATCTTAATGTTCTCTATTTAATTTCAATGTTTTGAGTTTTATTTTCATAATTGCAGTTATTTTAAAAAATTAAGTAGTTCGGGTTCGCCCGGCACTTATCGAGCAAGGACGTGTTTGAGTGTCTGACTCCCACGAGACTTATTTATTTGTGTAGGATGTTTGTTTTACCCGTTTTAATCCGTTCAGTGGGCTATGTATTAATTTGCGTAACCTGCTTAGGTAGTCAGTTGCGATTTTTTTTTAAATTTGTTTCTCGGAATTTCAGTTTAGGCTTTTTATTGCTTGGAGTTAATTATGATTTATGTTGTGCTACTTAGTAAAAATCGGGAAACAGAAAACAAGGAATTTAATCCTATCAACAAATGTTATATCCACATACGTGGGATCTTTACTTTAAATATTTTTTTCCTAAGCTGAGAGTTTTGTTGAATTACTGTGATGGTTTTATTATTCCATGGTTTGTAAGAATTCATTTAGTTCATGAAAAATGAGGTTCAAGGCTCGCTTTATTTTCATTGTTTGTTGGATCCCTTACGGGCTTACGTAAGAAATATTTGTTCTATTCGCTTTTCCTGATCAGCTTGAACTCCAAGTCAAAATTGTGTTCCACTTTAAAGCAGATTAGGAAGCAGCAAAAATAGCATTTTAATTGGTTAGAGTAAAAATAAGAAAATTTTTTTAAGTATGTTTTTTTTAAATAATGTTTAGAAAGGTTTATTTAAATACTTTTTCAGCTAAAATTGAATTAAAATTTCATTGAATTCGATCAGGTTTGAATTTATTATTTTTTCAAACTTTAACAGAGTTGATAAAACCTTTAAAATCTTGTTCTATCAAAATGAATAAACAGTAAGAAATTAAAAGTTCTAGATCTCGTAATTTGTTCAATGAAATTTTTTTTTTGTTTCGATTATAGTCGTTTTACCATCTTTATGGCATTCGCGACTTTATCAACGTTACAGTTGATGGATCGTTATTGAAAAACTTATCCGGTACAACTGTGTTCGATATTTACTCTTGGGCTCGAACTCGCGGACATCGGCTCAAGAGACAACAGATTTGCCAACTGAGCTATATCACAAGCCGTTCAATGAAATGAAACAACACAAGTATATAAGATAAGGTTTACAACTAAAGCTATTGCACTAGTCAAAAGTGCCTCCTGATCAAATCCTTAAACCCGTACTCCAAACCAAAATTATTTTGCTAGGATGCAGAGGTGACCTCGGTCCTAAAGCACGAAATCATTCTTTCTTCCCTTTCTCTTTCTTCCAATCTATCTATTGACTGCTAGGACGTGGCCGGCGCCGTTATTGATGTTAAAAGAGAGAGCATCAGTTTTGGGCAATGTGAATGAGCTGTCAGTCCCAGACACCATTCATTTGACCTTTGAACAAAATTGGTGGCCTCGGTCAATCACGGAGTAGCAACCATTGGCGATGTGGAACTTGTTCTACTGAGCCACGCCTGCGATCGTGGGATTTGAAATGCAAAGCTTGTTATGATGATTTTATAAAAAGAATTTATTTAAATCTAGCAAGGTTTTGAAAAGAGGGAGGAATATACATGCATTATAAATTGAGTTTTGTTGATAAAGCATTTCAGGTTCAACGATTTAAGGTGGATGTGAGCAGGCAATCAAGCTAAGCTAAGCTAAGCTAAGCTAATTAAGTTTAAGTTTTTCCTAAATGGGTGTGCTGCAAAGCACACAAATGTTAAACTAGTACCTGATATATATATTTTTTTTTCTTCTTTATTTATCGATAAAACTTTACAAGCCTATCAAATTTCTCATTCGTTGACAACTTTTTGCAGAAGTCAAAATTCTCGTCTGTCTTACATGTTAGCATAATTTAATGCTCCAGAAACTTGTAAAAAACTTAATTCTTCCTAAACTTCCAAAAATATATACACTGTATCAAAAAATTGTTCGTAGAGCGCGTACCTCGAAATCCAAACAATCAAAAAGTGCACTTTTTTAGTGAATAAAAATACTACAATTACATCATTCGCTGCAGAAACTAGTCCTTTTTGTAGATCAGTGTTAAAAATGTTTATGAATTAAACCTTAAAAATAATCCAATTCATTTTGTATAGAAAGTCCAAAAAACGACGTCGAAAAATTGTCCGTACACTGAGCCTTTGTCAAATATTAGTCAAGTAAACAGTTATGTGTCAGTCTGTCAAACGCAGAAACGTGAGTTGAATCTCAACAAAGACAATTTCCAGTGGTCTGAGCGATAAATACGGTAAAATGAACTTTATTTAGCATAAATCAGTAGATTTCAACAATTTGTGGATTAAATGAACAGGAATATGTCTGCTCCTCACAAAAAAAAAAACCCGTTGACATCTGGAAACTGATTGTTGACCTGAAGAATGACGGTCCGAAATTGCAAGTATAGTAAAATGGCCACGATCGTCTGTTCAGTATAGTGTTAGTCTTCTTAAAATTCTGAAGGACATACTGAACCGACGATCATGGCCGTTTTACTATACCTGCAATTTCGGACAAGCTTTTACCGTCATTCATCAGGTCAACAATCAGTTTCCGGATGTCTACGTGTATTTTTTGTGAGGAGCAGACATTTTCATGTTAATTTTTGTAGATTTAATTAACAGGAAAATGTTTGCTTCTCACAGAAAATACCCGTTGACATCCGGAAACACGAAAATCTACTGATTTATGCTAAATAAAGTTAATTTTACCGTATTCATCGCTCAGACCACTGGAAATTGTCTTTGTTGAAATTCAACTCATGTTTCTGCGTTTGACAGACTGACACATAACTGTTTACTTGACTAATATTTGACAAAGGCTCAGTGTACGGACAATTTTTTGACGTCGTTTTCGGGACTTTCTATACTAAATGAATTGGATTATTTTTAAGGTTTAATTTATAAACATTTTTTATACTGATCTACAAAAAGGATTAGTTTCTGCAGCGAATGATGTAATTTAATTATTTTTATTGACTGAAAAAGTGCACTTTTTGATTGTTTGGATTTCAAGGTACGTGCTGTGCGGACAATTTTTTGATACAGTTTAGTTTAGAAAGCATTAATGCAAGAATTTCAAAATCATCTGGAATACATTGATATAAAACTATCTTCAAATGATGTCGCATTAAAAACTGTTTTTTAGAAAAGCCTAACGAGATGACGGAACTTTCTGTAAGTGCCTCTCGTGGACGGCTGAACCGATTTTCAAGTAATGATACTTTTTGGAAAGCTCTCGCCAAAATGGTGATGATCACAAAGTTTGGCTATTTTTCGGATAGTGATTGAAAGAAATCTAAACAAACGTACCGTTTTCTTGACGTCACGACGCAAAAAACGTGTACCAGGACCCCTTTAGCAACTTTCTCGGTTCAAAAATTTTTGAAGAACGTTGTTCGGATATCCAGTTAACTGCAAAACTTCATTTGACAAATTTGAATTTGTTCAATTTTACTTTCTGGAGGTGATTTGAAGTTCATTTGTGTTGTTGTTTTTTTTTCCTTTTTTACTTGATTTTCATCCTCGCGGATGATTGAAGTTTATTTAACGAAAATGTTTTTGCTGTGGGAGTTATTTGAAAAACCCTTTTTCAGGGACTTTTGTTACTTCAGGTGGTTTAGCGACCGATTTTTTTCCAGAATTAGTTTTTGGTAAAAAAATGCGTGTTTTTGGTAAAAAAATGAGTGATTTAGAGAAAAAAACGTTAAAAAATATAGGTATTTAACCCTTTGATTTTTCACTTTTATGTCCTTTAAAACTAACGGTTTTAATTTTAAATCGGGACTTTTGAAAAAACTTCTTCCCCTCCATCCCGTCTAGTAAATTTGTGTAATCGAGTCTCAAGTAACAAAAAGGGATTTTTTTTCTTCGATGGTTTAAATCTTAGAATTTATTCATATGTATGGAAGATTTAGTTCATTTGATTTGAACATAGATTAAGTTTTTTAAGAAAGTTTCTTTGAATAACATGTTTCTATGCTTGATTAATTCAGCTAAATTTATCAAACTTTTCAGCAAAATTTAATATTTTAATCGTCGATGAAAGTAATTCAAATGTTCAAACTTAAAAGTAATGAATCAAAGTTCAAATCTTATTCATGCAAACTCGATCCAAATTTACAATTCTAATTTGAAATTTGAATTTAAAAAAACTGCAATATAAATAATGTTGAACAATACACCGTGATAAAATAGAATATTTTAAAGTTTCTTACATTACCTACATGTATCTTTTTCAAAAAATTATTTCAAATCAATACCATAATCATTTCATTGCGGACCACATTCGAGAAATCTCTGTTTTCGCTTGCTGCGAATGTGCTACTCTTAGCAGCATTGCTCAAATGTTATAAATTCAATAATTTATGCCTGTTCCACGAAACTGAACATAGTAATTTCGTTGTCTCAAAAATATTAAATATGTTAAATTTGAACCAGCTAATTTCAAGATGTAGCTTATTTTCAAAATCAAATTCAGGTTTTTATGAGGCAAAACTTGCAAAACAAACACAAATACAACTTTATTTTCGTGATTTCCAGCTGAATTTTGTCTACAAACTGACTTTGATAATTTAAAATTTTGATACATATTAAATTTACAGACAAAATCATAAATTTGCGATCTCGTTTGTCGTGAAATGATCATCGAAACAGTCATCTTGATTTTCATCTTGATTGTAATATTTTAACGAGCTGAATCAGAATCGGAATTTTGAATCTAATTTCTGAATATTATTTAATTCTAAACTTAAATTCGAAATTTGAATTTTGAATCTTTTTCCGAATTTCAATACGATATCTGAATCAAAATTCATCAGATCACAATATTAAGACCAAGTTCACTGGTGTTGAGAAAAAGTGGTTGAAATTTTGACACTTTAAAGACATTTTGAAAATTTTGATATGCAAAAACATTTTCAAGATCTGTGGCCTTCAAGTTTTTTTACAACACGTATTGTAGTTTCGCATGCTGTGATTTAAAAATAGCAATATTTCCATCACACACGGCTGAAACAGAAACCGTGCTGTAAAAAATACTACGCCCAAAGATCTTGAAAACATTTTTGTATGATAAAATTTTCAAAACGTGCTACAAGTGTCAAAATTTCTACCATTTTATCCCAACCAGAGTGAACTTTCTCTAAATATGAGCCAAATAATGAAAGTTGTTTCAGAGCCCTCAGTTATGAATATTTTATTTAAGTTTTGAAGTTTTGGGCTTTAATTTTATTCATAACTAGCTGACCCGGTAAACTTCGTTTCACCCGTTTCTTAATAAATCGTTGGAAAATGTTTTCAGCTCTTTAACTTCTTCGTGCTCGTGAATCAGTTTTCATGAAAATCGTCTCCAAGTTGTTCGAGGTTTTTCTCGTTTCTAGTTGATTTTGTATAGGAGCCCCCCTTGCATAAAAAGTAATAATCTCGAAACTATTATACAAACCATCTCTGGCCCGAAAAACCCTCGTATACCAAATTTCACTTAATTCCGACCGACCATTCATACGTGATGGCGTTACAAAGAAAACGCCTCCATTTTCATATATATTTCATATATAAGATTTTAAATATTTACTAGCTGACCCGGTAAACTTCGTTTTACCTTCAAATGTATAAATCGTAATAAATGTTTGATTTCATTTACACGCTCTAAAATTCATCGTGCTCGTGAATCAATTCTTATAGAAATCGTAGCAAATAAAGTTGAATTTGTATTGGGACCACCTTTCATAAAAAGTGAGGTTCTTGAAACTATTATACAAACCATCTCTGACCCGAAAAACCCTCGGATACCAAATTTCACTTCGTTCCGACCGACCATTCATACGTGATGTTGTTACAAAGAAAACGCCTCCATTTTCATATATAAGATTTCTAATTCTTGTGAATCTGAATTAAAATATGAGCTTCGAAAGATGAAGCTAAGTTTTCAATTCCGGATCGCCATTATTAAGCTTTTTTTAATGTTTGAATTCAGCATAAAAATTGAATTTAAGAACTTCGAATTGGAATATGAAACAAAGTCTAAAAATTAAAAATGCATATTAATTTCGAAAATCATTCAACATATTTTGTATGAATTGCAAAACCAAATTTGATCCAGGACCTTCATTTCTAGTTTTTAGTGAAGATTCTAAATAAAAATCAAGAATCTTAAACTGGATCCAAAATATTAAAACAAAAATACAATGTTGGGTTTAATTCTATGAAGAGATCAATCACCGTAGTTTTATGTTTGTAACTTTAATTTATCGGCCTTATCGGTCTTATCGGTTCATTTCATCTAACGCTCTATCCATCTTTAAAGTTTTACGATTTTATTTCTATGGAACCTGAATCTTCTAAGTGAGTTCAATCCCATTCAAAACTTATTATTTAGAACTAATTTTTTAACGATAAGTGGAAGAATTTTGAAAAACCTCTAATAGAATTTTTCACCTAGGATGGGTTCTCTAGGTTTTGATATCAGTTTTGAGACAAGTTCATAATTTTTTTTAAATCATACTGAATCATTAAAATTGGCTTGAGTATTAGATATTATAAGTGTAGAGTAGGAAACCTCGCTAGCTTTTCCTAGGGGGGAGGGTGGTGGTTTCATAACAGTTTTCAACGGAATGTCTGCTGGAAAAAATCTGACAATAGCGAAGTAAAACCATCATGAGATTGAATTTAAAGCATAATCGGTTAGATTACTCTTTTAAGGCTTTTAAAAATAGCGAAAACCAATCCCAAGTAACATTTAGAGTTTTATAGCACGCTTCTGGACAAAGTTTTGGTTTTATAAGGGGCTTGAGGAGTTATACAAAACTGTCAGTGTTACTGGGGAATGTTTTCGTTTGGAAAATTGTTGTTTTTTCTCCACAGGAACAGAATTTTGGCAAATCATTATATTTTTTACAAAATAACCAGCAAATACAAACTTCAATGTACTGGGGACATTGATACAAGCAGACATGTTTTAAGGTACAAACTCTGGAATTTGTTGGAAATAGGGGTTTTCATAAGTTTTGTCGTCCAACAGAAATCATCTGATCATTGCCTCTTTACCGGCTAAACCTCCCACCCCCCCCACCCACACACACACACACACACACACACACACACACACACACACACACACACACACACACACACACACACACACACACACACACACACACACACACACACACACACACACACACACACACACACACACACACACACACACACACACACACACACACACACACACACACACACACACACACACACACACACACACACACACACACACACACACACACACACACACACACACACACACACACACACACACACACACACACACACACACACACACACACACACACACACACACACACACACACACACACACACACACACACACACACACACACACACACACACACACACACACACACACACACACACACTTCTTGCATAAATTTCTCAAAAAACGCGTACAATTTAAATTTAGAAAAAATAGGTCGGAGAGTGCTTTTCACAGGCAGCAAAATTTGGTCAAAATTTTGAATGTTCGATTACTGGTAAATGAGCTATCAGCAAAAGAAAGTGTCCCATTTCTAAAAGAACTAAGCTTTAAATAAAGGAGTGTTTAACTTAGCAATAGAGTATTGCAATATCAAAGCATTGGACAGAATGTTTTACTTAGTGGTGTTAGAATGATTTCCTTATTGACGAACCTCGATTCTTGCTCAATGTAGCGTGTTATTTCTTCTAAGCCGCGCGAAAAATCATAAACGGAAAATCGAACTCATGCTTTCCTCCAATAATCACATTACTGGAATCAAGAATCACGCATATCAATCCGGCTACTATTTTCTACCCATCTTCGGCGGAATTCCAACGCTATAAAAACCACCTGGCCGGAGGCTTCAGGTGGACATTTGTGAAGCGCTTTCCTTCGAAATCGGTCCAAATTGTTCCCTGGTTGTACCATCTTTTAGTGCAAGCACTTAGGCTTTGGTATCGCGACAGATCATTCCGTCAATTAGTTGTGTTTCATCCGGAAAGTGTGATTTTTAGGTGTTGATTTCAAACAGTGTCAGTGACCATGTTCCTGTTAAACGAAACAGAGCCGGCCCTGTTTCCGATGGCCCGGACCAGTGAGTTGGTTCGGTTGCTTGGATGGAATCTGCCCCAGGAACAGCAACATTTGGTCCACGAACATTGGCGCGACTTTCCGGCCCCTCCCTACTACATGCACCTGATGCTGGCCATGATCTACTTTGTGCTGATGAATATGTCCCTGGTCGGAAACGGTATCGTGCTGTGGATCTTCACCACGTAAGTACCTATATTTTGTTTGACAGTTTGTTATGCAAGCTTTAAAATTCGATATGTTAGTTGGAACCCATACTATTTAGAACTTAAAATTGAATGGATCGAATAAGTTTGGAATTAATCATTTTTCATCGAATACCGCTATCGATGATCAATTTATGATACAGTAGAACTCCATTTATCCTAACCATAGCCGGGTTTATTATTTTCATATTATTTCATATTATTTCATATTATTTCATATTATTTACTGAAACATAATTTCTTACCTAATTTGTTTTACCGAGACCTTAGAATTTTACTTTGCTTTGTATGTTTTACTGATATCGATTCTCCACTCTCTCCCTTTTCCAATATGGGCTATCAAACTACCAAAAAACTATTTAAAGTATCTGAATACCATCACATGCCAAATTTGGTTCCATTTGGCGGATAAATTTGATAGGCCGAATATTCATACGCAGACTCTTATAAAATAAAATCCCTTGTGCTTGGTAAATTTTCGTTTTACGCAAACGTCAAGAACTAACATTCGATAAATTAAATGATAAAAAACGTTCCCGTGGCTAAAAACTTCATGATGCGGATTGTTAGCATTTGTAAAAATCTCGCTTCGCCAGACTGAACTGAATCTGTTTAACTTACTCAATGGGAAAGTAAGGATTTTTGACATGTAACGATAAAAGATGCTTTATTTTGTTGCTTGCTGTCGTTCAGAACGCAACTGGTAAGAAACAATCAAAGATATTCCGCATTTCAAAAGTGCAATATTTGTATGATTCGGTTCACACTGGCTCAACGAATAAAACCATTTTTCAAGCAACAGCCATACACTCGTTGGGTGCTGCTCGTTAAGCGCATATTAGTAGGCTCCTTCGATAAGAGCAAATCGCCCAGGCATGGTATGGTAATTTTTTAAACATTTTGGTTCGACCAGAGTGAACTGGGTGCAAACATGTTGTTATTAAAATTCAGTTTTCTGCTTATTGTGTAATCATAAATCGACCAGCACAGCCTCGACGGCTTTATAAGAGTCTAAATGTAATGGTAAAATCACTGATCATACTGACAGGATACTTAGAACAAAAACTCGATCACGTTCTGGCTAATTTTATTCGTCAAATTGAACAGGTTCGCAATACCGACGGTAGATGGCGAAGCTGCCATTTTTCCGAGATAAATGCCCTGTAGGAAAAATGTACCTGTTCAGCCCGATTTTATCGTCTGAATTGCCAATATTTTTTGAAAGCTGGGTGGTACTTTTTAACTGGGATAGCATTTCTTCAAATCGATCGATGCGCACTCTGGAAACGATATTGCGTACTGTTGGAAAAATTATCCAAAAATCGAAATCGAGCGTCCAGTCAGTGTGATCAGTGGTAAAATGATCAAATGAGATATCTAATGAAATGGTATCAATAAGTAGGGCTGTAAACTTTGAACTCGTTTTTCTCTTAATCAAATTTATGGCGTTTAGTTCGGTCTGGTCAAATCCCGACCTTAGAAAGGTTCTGGTGGTGGTTAAAACGTCTCTAATTAAAAATTTGTGGTTGGAAAAAATTGTATGGGAGCACCCCTTGTCCCTAGATATATCTCTAATGGAAGCATAGAAGGTTTTCAAAAAATGATATAACCATTTCTTGTACCACTCTACCGTTCAAAATTTGGTTCCTTTGCTTGAGATTAGTTCTCAAATGATGAAAAAAAAACAATGTAAAGAGTCCTCTTCTCTTTCCTATCTCCTCACAGGACGGAGGGAAAGGTTCCAAATATCAATAAAAACCTTTGTCGTAATCAAAAACCCTTCTAACCCAAATTAAGTTTTATTAGCTTGAATAGTTTTCGAGTTATGCAATTAAAAAGTTGTATGGCGGCCCCTATTCTTCCATCCTATCTTTCTAATGGAAGATGGAAGGGGCCTAGAATAATAAAAAAAACTTATGTACCGTGAAAGCACCAATGGCCGCGCATTTAAGCTATGATGGATGTTCTTTGTGCCGTACAAAAATTATGTTTTGTGCGATTCTAGAAAGAAAAGCACTGACATGTAGTAAAACTTACGTACTTTAAGAGAAAAATTTAGAAGGGAGAACTTTTTCATTGCAACGCCACAAAAAACGGGATTTTGAAACAAGTGTTGGTGTACCAATGGCCGCGCACGCATATGTTGCTTGTTCCAATCGCCGCTCACAAGTGTACCAATGGCCGCACACGTCTTAATTAGGATTTAAACAGTAAATAAGGTATCCAAACAGTTTAAAATGTTGTTTACATGGCTCTCAGGCTCATTGTGAATATTCTCAGGTAAGACATTTTATGATTCACACATCAAACACCGATTTGTCTCCATTATTTGTGAAACTAGTCTGGTGCTGAATTAGTATGAGACGCCATTTTGGCAGACCATTATTTTGCCGGAAGATGTTTTGGAACAATGTTTTCGGTCCCGTTTCGATAAATCATCACACATTCGGCGAGCTGTCTGAAAATCCACGGAAAAATTGACCAACTAAAACTAAACAGATCCGAATTGCTATCTAACCTCAAATTTCCAACACTGTGGCCATTTTCATTAGATAATCGTTTCTTCTGATATTGTTTTTAAAAATTGTGTTTTTTCAGCCGATTATATGATGGAAAACATTTATTGGAAAGCTTACCTGTGAATCTTATGCAACCTTTGTGAACTTCCGAAAAAACTTCTCTATACGTTTAACTGCTGATAAATACTAGAAAACTGTCCGTGCGCGGGGATAGAAACACTAAAAAATCAAGTGTACCAATGGCCGTGCACAACAAAATTGTCATTTTTTTCCGCAACAGAACCTTCAAACTGTTCACTTTTTTTCACAATTCGTTCATTATACAGCCACAAATAATTTACGTTCGAAAATTTTTGCCGAGGGGCTCTCATTCAACACAAAAAACTGAATTACAAAAAGAGACCTGCATAGCTCACTTGCTAAGGACATCAGACAAAATGGCATCCGGCAAAAACGATGTTTGTTTTTATTTTTTCCTGACCTCCAAAGGCAGAATTAATTTATTTCTAGTATGGCAAGTGAAAGATACTTAGCGTAGGCATCAGAAAATGCGAAACACAGAAATTTTCGTTGTTGAATTCCGGAGAAAATAATGATTAAAGTTGAAAGTGCGCGGCCATTGGTGCTTTCACGGTATAACTAATATTTGAATACCCTTACATGTCAAATTTGTTTCCATGCCCGATTTGCTCGTCAGTTAAACAAAAGTTGCATGGAATTTCCCCCCTCCCTCTCTCTTCCTCATCCCATGAGGGGTCTTAAGATCCCGTCCTTCCTGTGAGGGGGAGGACTCTCAAACAATAAAAGGAACTTTCCCTGGCTTAAATTATCCCACCCTGCCAAATTTAACGAAAATCGGTTCAGTAGTTTATGAGGCTATAGGGAACAGACAGACAGATAGGTTCATTTTTAGGTACCGTAAAACGGGGTAACATTGATCACCGGGGTAGCTTTGATCAACATGAAATTGTGCCAAATAATCATCAATAACTAAGTCTATAGTTTGAATTTTTGAAAACTGTTTTCTACGTTTGAAAGCCTATTAATTGAGTATCAAATAGGCAAAATTTGTTTGTATTTGAAAATTGTTTTCTGCTAGTAAAAATGTTATTTCATAATCTTAAAATATATATCTTTTCCAAGGCTCGCAAACAAACAGCTCTCCTGATGATACCAAAAAGCATTTAGAAGCAAACGAGTTGTTGAATGGGAAAGAACAACTTTTTTTCTTTGTATTTGTGTAGTTGTAGTGCTTTTTTTATAGGCATTTAGTGATAAACTTTTTATATTTAAAAATAAAGGACGTTTTCCAAGAGTAAGCCCGTATTGGAAAAATGGCTATGAACCCTATCAAATGGTTAACTTTGAAGAAAAAATGAAAATGGTAATAGTGGGTGAGCCTAGAAGAACGTGTGAAGGTAAAATTTCATTTGTATTTTGAAGCTAAAACTATTTAGCAATTGTTATAACTTTTGCCCCTTAATGTATGCAGCATCATAGTTCTTTTTTCGATTATAAATGTTTTTAAAAGAAAACGAGGGATCGAAGCAATCGACTGGTTTGTCAAGACGAATTAAATTTTGCTCTCGATGAAATTTTTTAAAGTTGTTCGGAAAAATGGAAATTTTTCGAAGTTTTGGTGAAGTTGTTAGCTGCAACAGGGAATGCAGTCGGATTTGGAATTGGTATGGCCGAGTTGTTTCTGGAGCTCTAAACCAGGATCATTATCATTGAATGCTGTGGACCGCTACGCTGGGTGAAACAAAACTTCCGGATAGCCTGAAAATCAACATTCAAACTCGGGTCTCTGCAAAATGGTTAAAGCTAAGTACCTTACTAATTTTTAATTATTTCATACTTTTAAGACAGTGAACAATTTATAAATTTGAAAGGGAAAAAACATCTGTGAAAATTAGAATACACTTCTCAGAAAATATGTTCACCATTCTATGTTGAAAATGTAGCCAAGCGTAAGAATTGCATTACGCAATTCGACTACCGTATAAATTGATTCAAATTCAAAGATGTGTTCAATTGATATCTTGTGGAATACATCATGTTGCATTTTACTTTTAAATTTTTAAGGAGTACATAATTGTAATAACTGAAGATCTGAGTTGTTAAAAATTTCGATAGCTCTAGTCCTATCTTTATTTTGTGTTCAGCAAATACAGTGAAGAAACAATGGTCACAAGACGCATTCGCTCCAATTTTCGCTTCAAATGGAGCAAACGATGTGTGTGGATGGATCTTACTAAACAGGCCAACGGTCATAAGCCACGTGAGTACCCTTCGGCCAAACAAACAAACGGTCAGCAATTTCGAGCGAGCTGATCAAGCGGCTGAAAATGGTTACCTTCTGCCGGTTGAAGTCTTGCGGTACAGCATTGGCCATTTCTGCACACCATGTAAAAACTGTGTTCCGAGGGTCCTTTCAAGCCTGATTCAAATATGTTCTTGGAGCAGTAGTGAGAAGCCCTCAAGCTAAGTATTCAGTATTTTATCAACTTGTACATCTATAGTTCTATCTAGAAAAATGAAACTAAAGGATATAGTTAAAACATTACATGTATCAGTTGTGTAGCATAGTTAGAGCTCTTTTGTTTGGTAAATATGTTCAATCAAACTCATCACCAACACTGGTCAAAAGTGTTTCCTGATCATATCCTTTTCCCCCCATCCTAAAAAAAATGTTTTGCTAGGATGCAGAGGTGACCTCGGTCCTAAAGCATGAATTTATTTTCTATCATCCCTTTCTCTTATTTTCCTCTATCCATTGACTACTAGGACGTGGCCGGCGCCGTTATTGATGTTTAAAGAGAGAGCATCAGTCTTGTTCATTGTGAATGTGTGTCAATCCCAGACACCGTTCTTTTGACCTCTGGACAAAATTGATGGCCTCGGTCAATCACGGAGTAGCAACCATTGGCGATGTGGAATTCGTTCTACTGAGCCACGCCTGCGATCATGGAATTCGAAATGTATTTTTATAGTAACGATTCTGATCATAAAAAAGTAAATCAAAAAACCCTACGAAGTTATCAGCTGATGAGTTGATAAGAATGATTAATTTTGATCATAGAATATTTCATTGTGCATTTCGAGTTCAATGATTTGAGGTGGATGTGAGTAGTCAATCAAGCTAAGCTAAGCTAAGCTATAAATGTTTTTAAAAGAAAACGTTAAAAACTAGGTCAAATTGATGGACAAGCATTTAAAATTTTATTATTATGATTTTTTGTATTCTTTGTGATCAAGAAAACTCGATAAAACCGTCAAAATAGAGACTGATCAATGTCACCCCAAAGCATCAAATTCTGAACAGAGACTAAATCGATTTTTAAATCAAATTTAAAGAAGTCTAATAAATTTCTGCAACCATGTTTTACGTTCATAGGAGCCCAGTACTGGTTTTAAAAATATTAAACATGCCACATTCCCCTTAACAGAAAAAATAATCGAAAAATATTGAAAAAAGTGATCAATCTTACCCCGGATTACGGTACCCCGTCAACTGGGGCATCATGCAACACTTTTCAACTTCAATGGCTTTTAAAAACTGAACGTCAACAGATAATCATACCGCTTGTACATCAAAAGTTTGAAGGTTGATGGGACATCAAATTAACGTAGTCAATAGTTTTTTATATATTTGTGAAGTCATAGCAAATAAAGTACCAACTGCAGTAATTTTTGGTATTGTTCGAATTAAAGTTTTCATTTTCTTCTGTCAAATTTAAGAAAAAAGCATGAGAGTGATGCATACATTCAGGGATAAAAAATACCATAAAAATTCTACTAAAATTCTTGAAATTAATGTTTGAATGAATGAAACTTAGAAATTAACAAACACAAAACAACCATACTATAGCATATGACAACGAAATTTTAATGGTGAATCTTTGATTTGTATTTTGATGCATTTTTGCCCAGACTGGTAATTAAAAAATATGTATTACAAAAAAATTGTGATTGCCGAAATTTGTATACCAAAAGGCGTCTGAAAATTGAGCCAAATGACAAAGTTTTCTCGGTTCGAATAAGGAAATTTCACTATATAAGCTAAACACTGGTTGATTCAAAGATGTATTCCTAGTAAAAAATGTTTTTGGTTACCTATATCATACGCCATAAATGGAAATATAAGAGAAACTGAAAGATAATGATTAAGGTCTTCGTGACCCTAACTGGCTAATTGCCTTTTTTTCTGCTGGATGACTCTTGTAACCCCATTAAAAAAATCTGAAAATGAGGGATTGTAAAGCTTCTCGTTTTTGAAAAAGTTAGAAAATTTCATGAATTTTGCTTCAGCAATTCCTGAGAGAGCATCGAGACGGTAAAGTTCGGGTCCTAAAGACCCTAACCGCATCGGAAGGTTAAAACGAAACCTGGTAAATTCTTAAAAGAAACTTTCAATCATAAATGCATAAAACGTATAGATCTAGTGTTATCCCGAAAAACAATTTTTTCTCAATAATCGATTCTCTGAGAATTGGTCATTTGAATTGGACGAAAATAGAAGCCCCAGAGACTAGATTTTTGATCATAAATATTTTTACGAGATAACGCCAGATCTCGACGTTTTATGCATTTCTTTGTCATTTGGGCCCAGGTCAGGCAAATAGAAATTTTGCTGCAGCATTCTTGCAGCATTTTTTACTTTTCGACAAAAAAAATTAGCACTTTTTGAAAAGATTTGTAATCGTTTATGATAAAAATTCGTGCCGGAACCAAACAAAATCAACAAAGCTGTTGTTCCATAGATGAGGCATGCTCAGTTTGGCGAAACATGTAAACTTATCCAATGCAAAACTCTCTCAACGGCTTAAAAAAAAGATTTAAGAATGGTCATTCTAATGTAACAAAATTTGATGCCTGCTCACTGGTCGGTTATTTAATCAGATCAAATTGACATTTGAGCGCCTTTTTTGATTTTTCTTCTATTTTCACCCCTGGATTTGGGCCAAATGAATTGACATAAAAATTTAAATTTGGTGGTTTGCAGAGGTCAGTTTTTTAGGCCAATCTATTTATGATTCTTTCATAACTCGACATGACCCTTTGCGATGCCACCGTCCTCACCTTCATACATACATACAATAAAGCTTCAAAATCTTGTAACTTTATTCGGGTGCATCCAAATAAAAAAATCTTCGACGGCCCTCAATTAATTCTTGAAATCTTTAATCTTGCATCATTACTTTTTTTTAAGGACGCACCCTGAAAGCCAAGGAAAAAAACTCAGTAATCAAACCTTGAGTGTCAATTTGACACTCCTACGATTTTTGTAAATTTTATGATTCTCTGAAATTCCGTGATGTATATCAAATATATTTTTTATCAGACATTATCCAGCTACATATAACACTTCAGTTTTTCATTATTCAAAGCCTAAGAAAAAATAATCTGAGAACAAATCGCAGTGCTTATGTAATTACCCCACTAGAATCGGTATGAAATTGGCATTCTGATGAATATAAGTTTTTTACGGAACCTTGTATTAATTTGCTCAAAATCCAGTACAAAGTTGAATTTAAGTGAAAAAAATCTACGAGAATGCAAGTTCGAAAACCAGCTACCTTTGAAAATTTTTCAAAAATCCTGTGATTCGTATTTTGACAACCAAAAACTGCGAAAGTGTGCCAAATTACGTCAATTTCAGATTTTGACGGTTCATAGATTGAAAAGTACGGTTTTACACCACTTTTTTACATTTTTTGTGGTCATGATCTTAAAAAAATTCAAAAAATATATACTCATGTGCAACATTCAGTGTCTCACTTTAGCTTTCTTAGACACTAAGTGAATAATAGCTGAAATACATACTTGAGTTACATATCGATGTTTCCATAACAATGAATTTTGTAAAAACTGGTTAAAAAATATGAAGGATATATTGGTTTTAGCCAGGAGTGTCAAATTGACACTCTGGGACTGTAAAGGGGTAAAAATTTCTGTGACGGATGAGGGTTAAAAGATGATCTTGGGTTCTGATTTTTGTAACCGAAATCTTGATGTCTGAGTCCTGAATTGAGAATTAAAACGTTAATGTGTGCCCACTTTTAGAAGAGCCATGTTCTAGAGCACATTTGAAAACATTAACTTCAATTTTCGATTGTGTTTGGCAGTTTGGTTTATTTTTGTCTGAATCTGATAGTTTGAATAATCGGAAGATCAAAGACCACATTTAACCTTCCAAAGCTGTTCGCAAAATTTTCGTACAAATCTATTTTAGATAAATTTGACCTGTAGTTTACGTAAGTTCTCCTGGCCGCAAATTTTGACCGATTTCGATGAATTTTAATTCATTGTTTAGATAATTTATTCTAGTTTCTCAATATCGAAAAAAAATTTCGAAATATTTTACAAGATCACCAGTAGCTGATTCCGAATGAAAAAAGTCCCGGAAAAGACCTCTTTTTAGAATGCTTATAACTTGTGACACGTTCCAAATATTGCGCTGATTTTATAATATTTGGAATTGTCAAGAATAAATCTATCCAAAGATGTATAATTTTCTGGTGGTCCAAAGGAAGTTTTGGTCGCTATCCCGGAACTTCCGGTAGAAAAAAATCTTACTCCAAAAAAGACAGCCAATTTTGGCTTTGCATTGCTGTATCTCGCTTACCAATGGACCGATTCTCTAAATTCAAATTTTAGTTTTTTTTTCGTTAACTTGATTATTATTTTCGTAGAACATAGTTGATTCCTCAAAAATCACAGTTGTTCAGTATATTGTAATGAAACTCACATCTTTTTTGTCATTTTTCAAACTCCCCCTCGTGTCGGTGGGTTTACGGGATTTTAATAGCGTGATTTCTCTAAAATTTGAACTCAAATAGGTCACTTTTTATATACCTAGAGATTCATTAAAATCTCCTCTTTCGATTGACATACTTTTTGTGTGATGTTTTGAAAGTTTGTAGCAACGTTTTTCGAATTTACTGAATGCTGCCAGATTTCAGCCAGTTTGCCCACGTTTTCAGCAGGTTGGTGTACAAATCTCGCACCCCTCACGTAGCCGCTGGAGAAACAAATCCTTTAGCTCTCTTTTTGTCGCTCACCAAATCTACCACCCAACCCAGAAGCAGGAGGAACTGCCGTCTCGCCGCGTGGTTCGGGTTTTTAAAATCAGGGAGGTTTTTAAAATCAAATTTTTGCGATTTTTTCTCGAAGAGTTATGATGATTTGAATGTGCGCTTCGGGTCATATTGACCCGAACGACTTTGGAAGGTTAATGAAGTTTGAAGCGTAGGTTGAAAATTCAATTTAAGATTCTGTAGGGACATAATGCGCATTTGTGTGTGCTACATAGACTGGCCCATAACAAAAAAAAATCAAAATCCTTATATTCCACGCGGCACCCTCTAGGTCGGTGTCTCTAGGTGAAAAAATGACTTTCTGAAGGTTTCAGATCATTTGGCAGAAGCACGAGCTGGCGCAAAGGAGTTAAATTTTGTATGGAGATTTTCGGCAAAATGTATGAAAAATCGACATACTTTCACTCTATGTGTTCTAAAATATCTAAAATGTGTTTCCAGTATGCTAAAAAGCTCAGAATTCCAGGAATTGTAGTTTAAACAATGACAAACAAGTTTGTAGAAGAATGTGTGATTTTTTTGCATTTATTTGATAAACCCAAGATAGAGTTTAATAGCTTAAAAATACTTTTTCGAAGCATTGAACTTATTGTGCTTATTAAACAGCTTAATAAGCCACTTCTTAAATGTTGAGGAGTTATGTCCAGTTTACACAATACAATAATCACAAATTAGAAGTAAAGAAAAACAAATCTATTTAGTTGTACAAAAAGTCTCAAATAACGTTAAACACGGATTCATCAAAAAATCAAAGGTACTTCCCTTTGGATCAGGAAACTTTCAAAATCCAACCAAGTACTCCTAAAATAGATCCTATTAAACTTAAAAGAAAAAAAATCATCGGAGTTGATTGCGTTAACAACGACAATTCATGTTCTTATTTTCCTCCAGAATCCTATAAAAAATCAAAATGGGTTAACATTCTTTAGTACCTGAATGAATGCTAAAATTTTTTAATCTTTTTAACGATGTGGGACAAAGGGTCTAGAACGCACCATAGAAACTTTCCATAAAATTTGCTCTTGGCTCAATTTCAACACCTGTAAAATTTTCTTCCACTAAGCGTTTGCTTTATCTATCCGTCATTTCTTTCCGATCTTTAATTCTTCTATCAAGAATTCTTCATGTAACGTTCACCGCAATGCCATTAAACTAGCATATCAAGAATGCTAAAATTGTTTGCTCAAGGAAAGAATGTAAAATCTGATTAGAACAAACAGAAAGATAATCCTAATCAAAACAAACATAGGTACATTGATTCATGTTTGAAAAGATGGATGTTTGGATTTGGTGTTTATGTAAATTGATTCGAAATTTTAAATAATTTTCAATGAATTTTTCAAATTACTCTCGTATGGAAAATTTTTGGCCCATAAAATGTTTTTTATGGGTTTTTGAAAATGTTCCGCATTTTTTCTCGAAATAACAAAATTCAATGCAACGGATAATAAATTGTTTGGGTTATCAGTATAACTTATTTGTTTCACAAATTGATGTGCTGTGAGATTGATTTGTTTTGGCACAATTAGACAGCACTTAGTACCGAATATTTTCTAATAGATTTGATGAAATGGAACGTCCTGCGCCTGCATGAATGCAACGATATGATTACGAATGTTTTAAGGTTTATGGTTTTGCCTGTGGCAAAATTAAAGGCACATAAAATCAAATTATTTGGATCTACTTCATCGCCGCCTTGAACCTAACCAAAAACCGAAAATTAAATCGCCCCAGATAAATATGTACATTCAAATATCGACAATCGTATTAGAAGATTTTTTTCATTATATTTTCAGATCCAAATCCTTGCGAAACGGATCGAATATGTTCATCGTCAACCTGGCAATTTTCGATCTGTTGATGATGTGTGAGATGCCCATGTTCCTTGTGAATTCCTTTGCCGAACGTCTGGTTGGCTATGAAACCGGATGTGCCGTCTATGCTGCGCTAGGAAGCATTTCCGGAATCGGTGGGGCCATTTCCAACGCAGTGATAGCCTTCGACCGGTACCGAACCATTTCGAACCCGCTGGATGGACGTTTGAATCGGGTTCAGGCCAGTTTGCTGATTCTCATGACCTGGCTGTGGACGTTGCCATTCACTCTGCTGCCAATGTTCAAGGTCTGGGGCCGATACGTACCGGAAGGATATCTGACAACTTGCTCCTTCGATTATCTGACCGACGATCAGGACACCAAAGTGTTTGTGGGCTGCATCTTCACCTGGTCCTACGCCATCCCAATGATCTTCATCTGCTACTTCTACGCTCGGCTCTTTGGACACGTTAGGGCCCATGAAACCATGTTGAAGAACCAGGCTCGCAAGATGAACGTCGAATCGTTAGCTGCCAACCGGAACGAAAAGGCTCAAGCTGTGGAAATCCGCATCGCCAAGGCGGCCTTTACTATCTTCTTCCTGTTCGTGTGCGCCTGGACTCCGTACGCAATCGTCACCATGATTGGTGCTTTCGGCGATAGGTAAGTTCAAATGTAATAGATCTCTCATCATTTCTATCTACAATTTCTAATCTTCCACAGGACTCTGCTAACCCCATTCTTCACTATGGTGCCAGCGGTTTGTGCCAAGATCGTGTCCTGTCTGGACCCGTGGGTGTACGCCATCAGCCATCCCAAATACCGCCAGGAGCTGGAGCGTCGACTTCCTTGGCTCGGAATCAAGGAAGCTCAGGACAACGTTAGTTCGACCGATAGCAAGCAAACTATCGTTTCGGATTCGGCTGCAACCGGAGCCAATAACCCGGAGTAAATTGACGAAATGATTTGTCTGGCTGTACCAAATGCTGCTCGGCTGGATTTTTCTCGATGATGACCTGTACGCAACGTTTCATGGACCCCGGAAGCTTAGGTTAAGTTGTATCTATTTATGTTCAGCAAGTTACAGCAAAGTAAAAAATCAAAAAAAAAATAAATAAATGAGAGAGCTACATGTGTAATTTTTAATAGTATTTATTTGAGTGTTTTTCGAAAATTTGTGAAAACATAATCGTATTATGTTTGCCTTTTCAATTCACCAGTCTATGAATGCTGTTAAGTCTTCGTTTAGTTGCGTCTTGATCATTATTGGAATTATCGTACCTGCCGTATTGATACAATTTGCTTGTATTTTAAGTCAACATTATATTGTATAATACACAAATTCTTATTATTTTGATGAAGGAATGCGGATGGTTGTGTTGCGTTGAGTGTGAAAAGGATTTTAGGACGTTTTGTTAGGAAAAAAAAACTAGATTTCATCAATATCATTTTTCTCTACTGCGGAATCACAAATAATTATTGCTGAATACTTTTGCAATATACCTTAGCTCCTGACATTGAAGCCATTGATGGATGCCTTCAGAGAATCCAAACTTAAATAAGTGAGAGGATCCACAGACCTTCGCTTAAACATATGCTCATATCAAAAAGTCATGGGGGGTTAAATCCGGACTGCTGGGAGACCAGATATCCTCCGGCTTTAACTTCATACTGTCTTCACACCAGGTTTGGGTCTGTTTCGAGTTATAGCATGGTGTCCATCTTGTTGGAAAACAACATTCTCGGGTTTATCGAAGTTCGCCCGAATCCATGAACACTTGATGCTTCGAAATGTCCATGTAGGCTTTTTCTCCAGCTTTCATGAAAACAGGATCAATTTTTAACTCATTCGAAGCAACCACTCCATACAATTATTTGGTTTCAGGGGTGAAATATATCGATTCGTACGTGAATTGTAAACCGGATTCACCAAAAAGAAGTTACTCGTCTGACAACATGACGATCATCTTCTTCTTCTCAAACTTGAACAGCAATCACTTTGAGCGCTCTAGTTGCACGCGATAAACTGTTGGCATGCAACAGACGCCGCAATTTGCTTGGGATATTTTTGGGTGAAAAAACTGTGGGCTAGAACTCACGGACCTCAGCTCAGGAGGCAACTGATTTGCCAACTGAGCTATATCACATCACAAGCCAATTTTCATTCTACTTGGTTCGTGATCATTCCTGAGTCTTATTTTACTAAAATTTATCGAATGACACGGCGCTTTGTCCGATGGATTAGTCTCAAAAGTTAGATATTGTTTAATTAACATCAAATTTTTGCCTTTAGGCTACGGACATAGCAAGGATGCAAACTTTTCAACACCTCTTTTTCTTGGACTTAATAACTATAACACAAGAAGCAATATCAAAAATAGTCATTTTTTTCATTGACTTTGGTTGATGTTTTACAAAGATTAAGGACAAAGATTAATGGACTTTTAAAAAATTATGCTTCCTTTCATTCCACAAAAATGCTTTTAATTGATTCCAAGATCAAATACCGTCATAATTTTTGAAGCAAAGTAAAATGATACTACTTGCCAGCAGAAGCTGTAAAAAAGAAGAAGTTGTTGAATAAACAAAATATATCTTAAATCAAAAAACAAGGATCAAGTTTCATCATTCTCCCCTACTGATATTCTTACCAAAAAGTGAGCTGTTATACTTTTAGATTTTTCTGATTGCGTTCCCAGGTTTTAGTTTAAAAAGCATTAATTGAAAATTAACGCCAGTTAACAAAGTTCAAAAATGCTTTAAGCTGTGCTAATATTTTATTTAAAACTTATGATGCAATGAAAATTATAAGAGGAAAGATACTTGAAAGGAAACGACAGATGTTGAAAATGAGCGTATACCTCCAAGTCTAATTTTTAGGCAATACAAACTAGTAATATCTGAGGAATATAATGAAGAATGCTTATTTAGTATTAATTAATAATATTTAGTATAATAACACAAAATTCGTTTTGAGAAAATGATTATTCTTGATAGAGTATTTATTAATTATGGTTTTTGGAGAGATTCGCAATTCCAGAATAAACTTTAACATTTTGTAGCTAGGAAAAAATGTAAACAAATAGTTTAACATTTTAGATTAATAACTTTGACATTTTCCTTCGGAATTTTCTTCTCTTGAATATTCAGATCTTTTAGTATGTCAAACCTTTTTAACCTATTGATAACTACTAAGCAGTTAACTCAGTTTTAAAATCTGGTGATTTTATTGCCATTAAAAATACAGCTCAGTATTCAAGAAGTTTTTGTATAAATGCAATATAGGAAAAGCAGGCTATATGCTCTTAGACTGCCTCAAATTTGTATAAGAAAAAATTGTATGTACAAATGTATATGCACATAATGTATAAGAAAATATTCATGACAAAATATCAACCGAGAGAGAAATGACAGCTTGTCGAAGTTGGAAGTGAGTGCGCAGCTTCACGCGATTTCATTCTTTTTTAAAATGCAACTGTATGTTGTCTTGTCGACCATTTCGTCAAACAGCCGTAGTCGCATTTAGGAACACTTTCCCCTATTTTTCCACAAACTTTCATTCAAAATAATTATTTGTAAATATTTGTAAGCAAAACTATTGAAGTTTCTGTTTCGGAAAGCATTCTTACAAGGAAAAACACTAAAAATAAAGATATTTAGCTTGTTTTCTATGCAATAAAGTATCAAATTTGAAGTCTTTGTATGGAATTAACGCAGTTTTTGAGTTGTTTGTAGTACCGTTATAGAAACGATTTTTTCATAGATAAAATCAAGTGTTGTAAAGTTTTTTAGAAGATGCACTTCCTAAATGTCTGGATTTAAGGAGGCTTTTTGCACATTTGAGTGAATATTCATGAAAAAAATTGTGCCCAAAAATTAAAAATTCAAAATAAAGCACAAATTTTTCTTCGACTCTATGCCTTTTCCCAAAAGCTTTCCCACTACTCTAAATTCTACTATGAAGGGCTTGATGACACCACTTTCGGCTTAGTAAGTCTCATTATGGAAAAAGAAAAAAGGCCAGTCTTTTACCAAATTTTATTGGCAACGGACACGAGTTTATGTGACCAAATGTATTTATCAAAAGATTGATTCGAAAAAACGACAATATCTACTTGAAATAGTGTGAAACCAAAATAATTATGAATTGAAAATATTGCAACTATATCGATTTCAATGTTTTCCATACAAACATTCGTCCTCGCATGTTGTTTGTTATTGAACTTAATTTCAAACCCATAATATTTTTTATTGCGAAGATCGACTTGGTGCAATCAGTCAGCTAGCAAACTTTTATTTTCATCATTTCACCAAAATTTGCGCACCTAAAACATAATCAAAAAAAAAATTACAGTCAATTTCTCGCGGGAATAGTTTTTCTTTTTCTAATGCATGTTAAGAATTGACTGAATTAAGGCTATGATCATTTAGTTCCGGACAGTTACAAACGTGTGTATTTTAAAAACTATTCGTTTGATCGAAAAACTTTCTATGGAGGAAATGAAGGTGTTTATATGACATTTAATGTAAAAATATAAAAAAAAATATCAATGATTTCAAGAAATACTCTAACTTTTTCATAAAATCTCTTTTTTATCTTTGCATACTTTTTTCAGTCATGTATTGATTTATTATTTTTACCACAGAAGCAAAACCTTTGCAAAATCATGATATTTTGCACTAATTCAACTGGAAAAACCAATTGCAATCTGGTTCGAACCCTTTCATGAGTAGGCATCTCGAAAAATTTGACCTCTTAATTTCGGTTTTATCATAAATTTCTTTGTCCATCAGAACACATCAGTCACATTGCGTAAAAACCGGTTGCACAGATTGCGATCCATGGAATTGCTCATTATGAGTTATTTCTCGGTGTCTACTAGTCAGGCAACACTTTTGGCCAGCCGGAAATGGATTTACTGCATAGTTAAGCGGTCTACTTCTAGTTATTCTCAATAACCATAGTCTTTTACCCATATTTGAGATCAAGGGTAACACTCCGATGATTGGTTTGAACTTTGTGAGCATCCTAACGTGGCTCCTTATACTTCTTAACCATTTGAGCCAAAAAAAAAAAATTAGAAAAATTCAACAGTTCATTTGTTTTCCAGTCGACAATGAAGAATTTCCGAGGTGATTGTGCAAACTTATTTTTACCATGTCTTTTTGCATCGTAAATATCTCAAACACACGTTAACTTAAAAATCTATCAAAAAAAGGCAAGATAGTCCTTTTCATAACCAACACAACGCTACTAAAGTTTTGCATTTCCGAGTTCTAGTAACGTAGTTATCACAGAAATAAAGTGCCCGGATACTAAATGATCATAGCCTTATGTATAAAAATTGTTGTGTAAAATATTTTGGAGGGTAAGCGTCGCTCCACACGATTTTATTCTTAGATAGACGCTACTGTAGTATAAAAAGGCAGGAAAAAAAGTGAGTTTTAAGCTATTTTCTGAAGAGAGAAAATGTTAGGCATTTGCAATATATTTGGTTACTTTATTGACACTAACTTTAAAAGAATTGACACTCTATGAGAACCTCAATTAATTGACTATTTAGGGTTTCTTGTTTACCTCTGCGATAAATATGACAAAAAAGGTTTTGAATTCGAGAAACATTATTTTTTTTTCTGCACCCTAAAACTCATTAGAGTGTCCATTTCCTGGCCATTCAAACATTGTCGGTAATCGAGAAATGTTAAGATCTTTTTCCCGGATATTCCCAGGATCTCGAGAAAAATTTAATTTGCAGATTTTAACACTCTACTGCATACGAAGCCGTTACTAATATGGTATTGAAAAACATTTCAAGCTATTTTGGGAATGTTGCTTTTACAACCTGGTCATATACTGTATAACTTATTAATTTTTCGATCAAAGATCATTGTGAAGCATAATCAATGCCAATAGTAGAAGGTTCAGTCCCTGTGTTTGGGATCACAAAAATGTGATTAAAAAAATGAAATATAGACGTGCTTTACATAGTTTTTATATCGGGAGCTAAGCACTGGACACCAAAATCCTTTCCCATTCATCAAAAAAGTATGAGAAAGTGGCACAAATGTTGTAGAAATAATCAAAGAGCTAACTATGGCCAGCCCAGGCTGTAAAATGATGAAAATATGATACTTTTACCGTATTCGTTTTCTTCATTCGCCCAGTTTTGAGGTTTACCATACTTGAACGAACATAATTCGTCGTCAGTGTTTTGCTACCTCGATCGCTCACAAACGAATCTTCAGTGTTCCACCGTCCATTTTAAATCAAATCTGGGGAATTACGGATGCAAAACTTAGCGCATAAACTTCTAAAAATGACAGTAAAATGTGCATAACTTGTTGTGACCTGGTGCTAAACTGGGTATAAACGAATACGTTATTAGATTTTTGGAAATTGGGTTATTGGTAAGGTCGAGAGCACCATTTTTATTCATTACTAGCTGACCCGGTAAACTTCGTTTTACCTTCTAAGTATAAATCGTAATAAATGTTTAATTTCATCTACACGTCCTGAACTGCATCGTGCTCGCGAATAGATTCTTATGGAAATCGTAACAAATAAAGTTGAAATTGTATTGGGACCACCTTCCATAAAAAGTGAGATCCTTGAAACTATTACACAAACCATCTCTGACCCGAAAAACCCTCGGATAGCAAATTCCATTTCATTCCGACCGACCATTCATACGTGATGTTGTTACAAAGAAAATGCCTCCATTTTTATATATAAGACTTGCTGACCCAGTGTTCTTTGCTACACCTTTCAAAATCAAATAATATTTTCAAAAATTGATCGAATTTTTATTGTTTTATTGGCATTATTTTAAATCAAATTATAACATAATTCATAAGCAATTGCTATAAAATGAGAGCTGCAGCTGGAGTTTCGAATTGCAACACAAAGATAACTTAAAATAATATTCTTAATCTTGCTTTATAAATTTGTTTTAAAGATCTGATAATTTTAATCTGTCTGAAGGGTCTCGAATTGATCGTACGCAAACAATCTAACTTATACTGCTTGATATGTTCTGAATTTATGCTAAAAAATTAAAAAAAAGAGAGCCCCCTCCCCTGTCCTTCCCTTCACCCCCTGCTGAATGAAGGTCGTGGTCTTTAATAATCATACCCCTTTTTACGTGCCCAAAAATCCTCTTAACTATTTCGAATATAATTCGAATATAATTTCGAACTACTTCGAATATAATCTTTGATAAGTTTTTAAGCTTTACAACAAAATGTATATGGAGCCTCCTCCTTTCTTCCCCTCTCTACACTGTAAAGCAAAAGGGTCTATAACAATCGTAGAAACTTATCTCGTAATCAAGTACCTTTCTAAGCCATATTTGCTTCCATTTGTTGGCTTCGTTAGCATAAATTGAGAACTTATGCTGAAAAAATTGTATTGGGCTCACCTCCCTCCTCCTATGTACCTACTCACTGAAAGGAGGATGGGGTGTCAGATAATCATAGAATTATACCAAAATCATTTTCCATGTTAAGTTTTGTCCATTTCTCGGGTTTTGTAAAAAAAAAGTTAAATGTAAGCCTCCTTTTCCCTTCCTATATATTCCCAATTCAATTATCCTACTGCAATAAAGGAATTGTTTCGCATAGAAAAAGTATTTTTCGTACTCAAATACTTTTTGGTTCCTAATTTGGTTTCATTTGCTCGAATAATTCTCGAGTTACCAAAAAAAATTTATGGAAGCCCCTCTTTCCCCTTTTATATGTTTCCAATGAAAAAAAGGTGGGGTTTCAATTTAATAGAAACATTTCTCGTATCCAAATACGCTCACATGCCAAATATGGTTCAATTTCCTCGATAAACTCTCCAGTTATACTGAAAACTGTAAGGGAGACCTCTCCTCCCCCTTTTCATTCACCTCTTTGAAGGAGTGAGGAGATATTTGATATCATTCATAGAAGCATTTCTCGTAGCCAAATATCGTTCCATGCCAAATTTGGTTCCATTTGCTGTTGTAGTTCTTGAGTTATGCAGTAAAAATTGTATGAAACTCCCCTTCCTCTTTCCTTTCTCCCCGCTGGAAGAAGGAATAAGTCTCAAACAATCATTAGAACATGTCACGTTCCCAAATACCCGCCCATGCCAAATTTGGTTCTATTTGATTTATTAGTTTTTGAGTTATGTAAAAAATTATAAAAGAGGCCCCCTCCCCCCTTTATATCTCCCCACTGGAAAGAGGGAGGGGATTCAAATAATCATTGAAATATTGCTCGTGTCCAAATACCTTCCCGTGCCAAATTTGGTTCAAATATCTTGATTAGTTTTCGAGTTATATTAAAAATTTTAAGGTAACCCCCCTCCACCCTTCCTATCACCCCATTCAGAAGAGGGAGGGGTACCTAATATTCATAGAAATATTTCTCGTTACCAAATACCACCCCATGCCAAATTTGGTACCATTTGCTTGATGCGTTCTCGAGTTATGCAAATACAGTACCGTTCATAATTGTATAGAAATTGGAAACAAGCGCACTGTCACTTCGATTTTGAACTTCCATAACTTTCTACTCTGATGATATTTTTTGATAAAAAATTTTGCGTTAGATAGATTAACTATCACACTATTATATCAGAAAATTTGAGCTTACTGGAGTTTGTTTGGCCTGAGAAACAGTAATTCTACGAAAATCGGACTTTTTGGAATTTTCTCAATCAAACTGCAATATCTCTGAAACTACGCAACATTTTTTATTGAAAATTCGCACAGTGATTGTTGAAGCATAAAGCTAGCATGTCTAAATTTTTCGAAAGGTTCTATCGATGAGATCAAAAGTTACGCGAGGTGCAATATTTCAGGCATGAACCTTGAAATGCGATTTCTATAGAATTTTGGACGTTTGTTTTCATAGGAAAATCACATTCTCTGTTTAACAACCAGTAAATCTATTTCAACCGAAAAATCACAACAATATCGCGAGATTCTGATTTCAAAACACAAATGGATCATTTATTCCATTTTTTTCTTTTCTTCATTGCTTTTGCCAGACATTTTTTGTCTGATTGGTGGAGGAAACGATATTGTTCTCATGAACCGTCCAAAATTCTATAGAAATCGCATTTCAAGGTTTATGCCTGAAATATTGCACCTCGCGTAACTTTTGATCTCATCGATAGAACCTTTCGAAAAATTCAGACATGCTAGTTTCATATCTCAACAATCACTGTGTAAATGTGATTTCAATAAAAAATGTTGCGTAGTTTCAGAGATATTGCAGTTTGAATGAGAAAAGTCCAAAAAGTTCGATTTTCGTAGAATTATTGTTTCTCAGGCCACACAAACTCCAGTAAGCTCAAATTTTGTGTTATAATAGTGTGATAGTTGATTTATCTAACGCAGAAAATTTGATCAAAAAATATCATCAGAGTAAAAAGTTATGGAAGTTCAAAGTCGAAGTGACATTGCGCTTGCTTCCAATTTCTATACAATTATGAACGGTACTGTAATTGACTTTTTCTTGGGAGCCCCCCCCCCTCCCCTTCATGAGAAAGGGAGTGGTCTCAAACCATAATAGGAACCTTCCCCTGCCTCCAATACCCTCACCTGCCAAGTTTCACGCAAATCGGTTCAGTAGTTTCCGAGTCTATAGGGAACAGACAGACAGACAGACAGACAGACAGACAGAAATTCATTTTTATATATATAGATGGGACTGTTAATCGACCATAAATATTTGAAACCTTTTTCGAATCTACTAGCATAACAGTCCCATACAAAATATATTTTTCTCACCAAGCTACTTTCTAAGACTTAAATTTGATCATTTTTGAACTTCTAAACGCAATTGTCAGAAAAAAAAACATACTTTTGCAAAAAAATATAATGAATTCCACATTGTAAGTTGAATCTTTTTACGATTTTTGATTGCATCCGAAAGTTTTTCGCTCAGGAAGTCATTCCTAAGAAAGTCAGACCTGCCTTCGAAAACTAGTGTGCATCATTCGACATCAAGTGAGTTAAAAAAATGTTTAAATGATTCAAAGCAATAAACCAAAGACTATTTCGCCGAAAAAAACATTGAAAAGTAACCAAATCCGTGGTATTTCACATATGGGACTGTTATTCAGGTATATTTCATATAGGACAGCCACGAATTGATTTTTTTTTTTCGAAATTTCTAGAACGAAACCACTTTTTTAAGTCTTTTATGTTGAACCCTTATGTTGACCTAAAATGACGAAAATTCATATGGGACTGTTATGCGAGTAGGGGCAGTCTGAAAAGGACGGAAAAATAGTGTTTTTTACCAGCTTTGATAAGTTCTTTTGTTTCCATGTTGTTAGAAGTGCTTGCTATCCCCATATGTGAGTGCAGTTGTTCGACCATTGTTTGTTTTCGATGCAAAAAAGAGATTTATTGTCATTATTTCTTTCATAACTCTTCAAGGTGTTAATGGCCCACTTTGGTGTCTCCAGATGAAAGTTGCATCATGAATCGAGCTATACAATGGTATTTTTTGCAAAATATTCGGTGATGCAGACGGTACTTTTAGACGCCATTTAAAGTTTATTTACAACTTTTCATGTTGAAGGTCATTATTTAATTTTATTTAACTATTCTATTTGGAAAGCTGATAAAATTTCAATGCATTTTTATGTGCTATTTTATAATTTCCGTTGAGAAACAACAGAGTTATGTAGCTTTGAAAAATTGTTATTTTTTATTTACAAAAAAATCTAACCGAAGCTAACTCAAAAAATAAAAATGTTAGAAATCTGAAAAAATACATGTGTTTTTAAGTCGCAAAAATTAACCAAATTTTCAATTTTGGGGAAAATCTGAAGTCCCCCGGCGCAAACCCGTCAGATAATGAAAAAAATCCCCCTTTTCAAGAATATTCGTGTTTTTTAAGTCAAGAATATGACCATATTCTATGCTATGTTGGGCTAGTCCTGATCCTCGAACCTTTTTTTAACATCGTTTTTATGTTGTTCTAATCTATAATGCAATCTGATAAGAGTACTAAGAAACCTTCTTCTTTTTATATCCTTAAAAACGAAAAGGTTCCACCAATTACGGTCACGATTCTTGACTTCAATGCCTTTCCAAAAGAAATCGTCACTTCCGTTAAGGATGTGAGATTTCTTTTCAGATCGGTCGAAGGGGAACTGCTCGTATTTTGGCGGAATCTTTTAATGCTTTTCAAAAATTTTTAAACTATTTGAATAATAAAAAACACCAATTTTTTACGTACGACACTAGAAGTGACCGTCAATTTAAAGTTGTACTTCGTGGTCTCACCGGCGATCAGACACCGGATGAGATCACAACTGAATTAAATTCTTTGTTAGGTTTTTCTCCGATTCAAGTAATTCAAATGAGGAAAAGAACCAACACGAATAATATCAGTAGTGTTGGTTTTGCTCCTAAGCTTTATTTGATCCATTTTAAAAAGGATCAAGTTAATAATTTGCAAATTCTTGAAAAGGCTCGTCTTATGTTTCATTGTCGAGTCAAATTCGAACCTTTTGGAAAATCTTCTACCAATTTTCTACAAAATATTACGCAATGTCGTCGTTGTCAAGCTTTTTGTCATGGCACTAAAAATTGTAGAATGAATGCCAGATGCATGCTTTGCGGCTCATTCGATCATGAAAAATCTAAATGCCTTTTTGGTGGTGATAAATCACAAACAAAATTTTAAAGTGTGCGAATTGCACAGGCAATCATTCCTCCAATTCCATAGACTGCCCCGTTAGGGCAAAAATTATTGCTTCTAGGAAAAATCCCAAAGTTGTGAGGAAATTTTCTTCTCCTCCTTCCTCTTTCTCGTTTTCACACGTCAGGCCCCCCCCCCCCCCCCCCGAAATTTTCAATATAGCAGAAGGGGGGAGTATATAAAGTTTGAGTAAGTTATCACAAAACCAAAAACCAAATTGTGGAAGATGGGTGTTTTATCACCTTTTGTATTCACGATTTTATTGAATTTTCGTTAAAAAATTACTTGATTCTTAGGTTTTGTGCAATGATGTAGTATGAAATTTTGTTGCCTACAAGCTTTCGTGCAATTCACTCCAATTTATTAGTTTTTTGCATTATTTTTAACTATAACCCCTCCCCCTCTCCACCTCTATCATCGCGATGTTCCCCCAAGTGCCATAAGAAGGATTTGAAATTTGTTCCGGCCTTATGAAAATGAATTGGTTTTTGAATTGGGTTTCTCACAAGTTCATCAGAAATCATCTGACTGATTGTCTTGGTACCGGCTATACAGCTCACGTGCTCTGAAACTAGCAAAAATTTGATGTTTGAGGTTAGGTTTTAATGACTCAAATCCACACAAAACTTTTAGCTTATCGGAGAATTTTTTTTTTTGACATTTAGACATCTACATTTAGTTTTTCGATTATTCAATATTAAAAATTCTTGTATGAGTCTTGACTTCCCTGATGATCCTTAACCGTAAATGTCGATCATGTGCTTCAATCCAACGCATGATTTCAACTTTGTGGATACTTTTCCACCACTCGAACACAGACATTTTTAGAATAATCAACGGTTTTGCCAGCTATCTATTTTATAATGATGATAAGTTTTAATCGCCGATAAATTTATTAATTTAATATGTTCATTGACACGTGCGGCGAGATGAAACGCTAGGTAGAAGAATTTGTAAAGGCATGAAGAGTAGGCGGATAGGCAAGCATCAGATGAGCTTCGTAGGATAAAGTTTGGATAGGTGTTGAAACTGTAAGTCTAGCAAGGAATATTTAAAGGAGGTAGTGCCGAGGCACCCTTGCTTTGGTAGTGGTGTAGCTGGTGACGTCACTGTTGCCAAAGGCTTTGAAATCGATATGTAAAAATCAGCTTTTTGTTGAAATTGATAACTAAATAGTGAAAATTTAATATTTTTCTTCTATACAGTCAGAGAATAGATAAAAATCAATCGATTTGTATAATTATAAGATTTGAAAACACTTTTTGATGTAGCTTATTTCGTAGATAAATATTTCAAAAATAATACAGACACCAAGTAGTTGTTAAGAAAATGAAATGGTTTGGCGATTTTCAATTGTTTTGGACTTTTTATCGAAAGTCAAGTGTAGTGAAAACCAGTTTAATGTGGAACTGTAAAATTTTGAGATTTTTTATCGTGTATAAAGTTTAATATTAAATTGTTCGTTCAAGGAATTCTTTCAAAATAGTTCAAGTAATAATGTTTTTCATGATCATCAATTTATTTATGAAGTGTTTATTGAAAGAATATCAAAATTCGGAATTACATAAGAATTTTCTTCATTTTTTTCTTATCTTTGGTCAATGGAAAAGGTCCTTGTTTGTTAAGACGCTTGACACATTTTTCTGAAGCCTTTTTTTCTTTCAAAATTCTATTTAGAGTGTTGATTCTTATATACGTGCGGTGTCGTGTAAAATGTTCAACTATTTTTTCCGGTATATCTGGATTTTTAGATTTAAGCAAATCTGAAACTGTCTTACAAACTTTTGTAATTTTAGAAATTTTCTCTCCGTGAAATCGTTTAAATCCGATTTCCAGCCTTTTGGCTTGCTCCAACCATTGATCAGAAGGTTTTGTGAGGCCACCCAATGAAATATGTTGAACATAAGATTTCGGAAACGCATAGTCATGATCTAATAAAGATTCGACTCCTGACAGATCTCTTGTAATGCTGCCCAGATATTCAAACTCATCTTTAAATTTACGGCACATGGCTCCAGCCAAGTACTCGAAACCATCATCTTCTGTCGTAAAATTTTTGGCGATTGATTCGTTTTGGATTTCTGGATCATTTAGTGAAGAATCGAGTGGAATATCCTTGTCCATAACTTCGGCAGCCTCCTCTAGTTCCATTCCTGCTTTCGAACAACTTTTCTTAAGGTCATGGAGAACTTCCAAGACTGCAAATTTTTCTTGATTTTGGTCGTTGGTGTTCTGGCCTTTAGATATCATGGTCATATTTCTTCCGAGAATTATCACTCTCAAACGCCGCAACGCGTTCAATGGACTCGGGTGGTCATTAGCTCCGCCTTGAGAACGCAGCATGCAAAATAAATTCTCCAGTGCATCCTGATTTAGCTTTGCTGCTAAAATGAACTGGATGTCAAATCTTTTCTGCATGTCCCGGAACAATGATTTCATTGAGACAATGGACATCATTATGGCTCTTTGGAAAACCTTAAAACAATCGAACACATGAAACATTAGATTGCAAATATGGTTTTTTTAATCGAAAAAATATGGTTTTTAATCGTACAATAAGTAGAGATTAAACATCTTTTTGTTACTTACCTGGATACTATTTTTACGTCCTGGTATAGATGTATTCATCAAATGATACATTTTATCGAGAGCAGCATCTTGAAGTTCTAAATTAGTCCCGTAAGGCTTTTTCAGGAGAAGAGATTCCTTCAGAATTCGCGAATTCATCACATCAAACCAATCGTTGACAGTTAAAATGAATTCCGATAGTTCTCTTGCTAAATTTGTTCCAACTTTTCTTAAAAGGGCTACCGCACACCTTCTTGAAAAGATCTTTACAGCCCACGCAACGTTTTGGCGCTGTTGGCCTTCTACTTTTAAATGTTCTTCGTTTAAAAAAAAAAGTGTCTGAAATTTCTGTGTTCATTTTCGTGGTGAGCTCCCATAGTGGGTTTAATTTGAGGGGATGGTTAACATTTGGAATGAAGGTACCATTTTCAAGGATAAAACCACTATCAAACAACCAATTCCTCACCAATTTTATCGTGTGAGGGACGTCCGCGAAAAGATAGATTTTGTTTCCTGTTGATGGGTTCAATAAGAAGGTGATATCTTCGTTCAGGTCAATTGTTGACCAAATGGACTGATTGCCACCGCCGCAATCGGAGACATACGCAACGCATTCGAACCCAGCTTCATAAACAAGACGACATGCTTCGTCTAAAAGCTCAAGGGTGATTTTAACGTCGAAATCGGCATAAATGGGTTGTTTCCACGAACCAAAAAGTCCTCGCATCATTATGACCTAAAACGTTATAAATATTTTTATTATTTGAAGCTACAGATGAATTTATATTATGTTTTGTAAAAACATAGATTTAATATATTGATTATAATATTTTAATTTACTCACTTGCAATTTCGAGCACGGTCCAATAACGTCATCGTTTTTACGGTCGTATTCGAAACCCTCTGCCAAAGACATTTCGTCATATAAAAAAACACAAACTCTGAGTGGCGGGTTGGCAACCTTGCATTTGCGAAGTGTTTCTGAATCGTGCTTAGGAAAATAATATCAATTTAGTTAGTAATAGTTCCTTTAAAAGTGAAACGATAGATTATTTTCGGTGTTTAAAAGCCCATTAATATGAAGATAATGGTTGTTTTCGGTTTTACACCGGTTAAGTGGCAGAATACTGAGTTGATTTTAGCGGCTCGTAATTTTTAGAGTTTCAATTTCAACATGGTCCCTGACCGCGAACATAAAGTGCTGCCAAGATTAAAATTTTGGTTGTTTATCATTTTGCTTGGGTGCGTAACGTATGATTGTGATATAAATTAATTTTCCGAGTACCCCTCGTCTCGAAAATGCGTTACGAAACAAACGAGAAAAGAAACGTAACGACGAGTAAACGTCATTTTCAATGAACGAAGGAAATAAAAAAAAACAAAGAAGGCAATCGAAAATTGATGCAGAAAACAGATGGCTAGCAGAAATCAATTCAAAATCGGTCCAGAAGCTGCAGATTACGAGAAGATATCCGAATGTTCGAACACAAAACGAAGCTAAGTATTTGCTTTTAAATTTTGAATTCTCAGTAGAATTGGCTGGATGTTAGTTGATATGGACATACACCAGACTCTTACGCAAATGAACTTACGAGATTTTCTTTATTTTTTTAATATTCTACAGTGTGATCTTAAAACTTATTTCATCAAACTCGTATTTCCGTATCCAATATTCGTTGGTTGATAATATTTAATGTTGGAGTAAGGTAAAACTAGAAATATGTACAGTTTCCATTTTGTTCGTATTAAAACCAGACCAGATAAGTCATTAGGATCACAAGTTTTGATTCAAAGTGAATCAAATTCTAATTGTTTTTTTTTGCTAATTCGAAAGTGAAATAAGAACGATATTTCGTAAGAGTATGTCGACTTGTATCGATTGCTGTGTAGTTTTGATAAAATGAAATATCTCAGGAATAATAGGAACACCGATATAGCCTTTCACTTTTATTAATTAACAATCATATTCAATCTTAGGGGAAAAAACTATTTCATTTTACTGTCTTCCTTAAATTCTAACACACAAAACTTTTATCAAGTTTCAAGACCGAACATAGAGACCTAGGACTAGACTTTATTATTTTATTCTTATTTTATTCACATTTCATTCTTATATTTTAAATTGAATTGACTCACTTAACATCTGCTAATTGAATTACGGAATTATGGTATTCAAATAAACCCTCAATCAATACCAATACCCATCAATCATCATCACTATTTCAAATCGTGAAGGACAGTGTTCAATATGAACGCAAGCATTTTTCAATAAAACAGATTGTATGTTATGTCTTTCTTGTTATTGCAAAATTGACTACCGGTTATTAGTCCTTTACTGTTGTGAGTCATTATTGACAATAATTCTTATTATTTCTGATTAATTATTATAATTCTTTTTATTCCAATTAATGAAAGTAAAATAATAACAAAACTAATACATGAAGAGAAGCTTGTTTCTTATTTCAAATTAAAATTTTATTGTTTTCTATTTCAAGAAAAACATAGGAATACTTGGATTCACTGAGCTATATAATAACTCTGAAAAGATAGGATAAATTAATAGAAAAAATATTTACGGCATTCCTCATAGCTGATATTTATCGTCATCATTGGGCATATTCGATTTTGAGTAAGTACAGTAAAAATATCTCTCGTTCAAGAACAGACATTTTTATGCAATAATAATAACAATTCTCAAACTGAAATCAAGCAGGATTAACTTATTAAATACCATTAGAAAATCATGTCAATGAATTTTCAAAAACCCTTTTTTTCTAATTCATTTTTACGGATAACCAAATTTTTACATTTAAATCAAATATTAAATTTTTATTACTATAATGGTATCAAATGGAAAGCACTTGTTTGTGTTTTTATATATAAAGATTTTATCAAAACTTATTCAACTTTTTATGAACAATGATCAATTAGGAACTATTTTTGTTAATGATGACAAATGTAGGAAGAAAAATATTTCTATCATATCAATGTGTGTCCATATGTGTATGTATTCTTTTTGGCGCTGAAATCTTTTAGAATGGAAAAATTCTAAGGATTTCGGCGCTGTATTAATAATTTCTCTGCTCTTTCAAATCTTTCCAAAAGCGAGCAATGGCGCTATAACCATGGTCGATGACCTGAGATGAAGGTACAAGGATCCAAAATTAAACAGTGTATGATGGTTAAAGAAGAATTTCTTTAATTATTGTATTGTTAAATTTTGGACTTTATGTAGAAAAACCTCATTTCCATCCCCTGAAGGAAGAGTCGCAAGGCCCAACACCAAGGAGCATAGAAATATCTTAGCATCTATGCTCCCAACGAATGAATATCAAATATTTAATCATGGGAACGTATGGTACTGTTGTCCACGTTTCTTCCTCCCCTGGTTCCAGTCGTCTCTGCGTCCAATACTGCACAGTGGGCCCGGCCTTGATAAGATGAATAGTGAATGTATTTTCACTATTCACCGGGATGCTGACAAGATCTGGCTGTGTACGTATCATAAGCATAAGCATAAGCATAAGCATAAAAAAACACAAACTCTGTCTCTTTCAGACAACGTAGCTGAAAATGCTTTCATTATGACAATGATTTCGAAAAGAAACCCATTGCGCATATTTAGTTGAGCGGCATGTGTCATTAAGCTTCTTGAAGAAGGCAACGGAAAATTGAGTTGATTAATAACAAAGTTGAGGGCAGGTTTACTCAAATATTTTAAAGTAAACCCCATCGCCAGTTCTTCACATGTCCATTTTTCAACTCTTTTCTTCTCCATCAACATAATTTCGGCTTGGTTTTTAGTAAAACGTTTTTGCAGCACTGATCGAGTCTTTTCAACAGCCTGGTAACTGTGAACTGTTTGAAGTTGTTCGTTCAAGTTTTTCAGTTCGATGATTTTTTGGTGCGATTCTTCTAATTCTTTTCTGCATTCTTGGAGGTCAGATATTGCTCGTTGTAGCTTAATCGTTTTTTCCCTTAGCTCATTTCTCAACGATTCCATTTCTTCAGCAATCGTATTAGTAGGGATGGATGGTTCCAATAATGTTGCGTTATTACTAGTGTTACTAGTGTCTTCCTCTAACGCCGGTTTACAGGAAACCTCAGCCCTTCCGCGCATTGCATTCAGCTCCTTTCTCAAATCACGAAATGCAATGCGCTTGGATCTGGAGTTTTCTGTTGCCATTTTGAGAGGATGCCGGATGGTCGGAATGGCTACAAGATATAATTATTTATTATCACTGGAAACCTAATTACCAAAATTAGATAATACCTGTCGTGTTTAATCTCGCTTTCCAAAATCCATCTTGCAAATGGTGGAAGAATGATTCCGGATCGAAATGAAGGGAACATATAAAACGGTTTTTAGTATCCAGAGGTTCTTGTTGACCAAGAAACTTCAGCCAGCTTTTCCGAATGGCCTTGTTACTCGGAAAACGATGGAAAGAAGGCTTCCGTGAATCATTTTCTTGGTCACCAACGCGTTTCCTACGACGAACACTCGTACACAATGGTACGATACACCGCATGATAGTATCCTGAAGGGAAGAAATAAATCATTCATTTGAATTTAAAAATAATGAAATAGCGCTTACCCTGAACGATAAATGGCTTCAAAACTGGATCAAATTATCGGAAACTGCTTTAACAGCAGGCCAGCAATGAACGAAACCGGATTTTTAGGTAAAATTCGCTGTATCTCACTAAAATGTCAACAACACTTGATACAATTTTTGTTTGGAAGACAACAATGACGTCACGACAGATTGTATATTGAAATCCAATATGGCTGTCGGCACTACCTTCTTTTAATATTCCTTGTAAGTCTAGGGCATTTTTTATTGGAAAGCATGGAAGTGTGGTGGTACGCCTTTGCCGTAACAGACTACTCTGTATAGGAAGCGCCTGACTGTGTATTGACAGTACACAATCCAACTGGCCTGCTGTGTTTAGGAATGTGTTGATCAAAAGTCGATCACGCTTCCTATACAGAGTAGTCTGTTGTACGGCAAAGGCGTACCACCACACTTCCATGCTTTCCAATAAAAAATGCCCTAGACTTACAGTTTCAACACCTATCCAAACTTTATCCTACGAAGCTCATCTGATGCTTGCCTATCCGCCTATTCTTCATGTCTTTACAAATTCTTCTACCTAGCGTTTCATCTCGCCGCACGTGTCAATGAACATATTAAATTACTATTTTATAATGATGAATTGAAAACGCGTTTTATTTTAAAATTAAAAAAAAAACAGGTCGGATAGTAATTTTTACAGGCAATAAAATGCTGTTTAATTTTGTATTTCCGATTACATGAAAAATAGCTATCATTTTCCAATTTCTAAGTAAATTAAGCTTCATCTAACTAGGACAACTTATTATAATACGTAAGATTGGAAAATTAGGTAAAATCTAAATAAGTAGGGTGAGTGAGCCTAATTTCGCTATATTTTGTCAGAGGTTTATAGATTTGATATTTTTTTCTGAATTCTGTTTTGGTTTAAAATAATCATTCCAAGCTTTAATTCACGAAAAATATCATGTTTTATAAAGTGTGTCGATGTTCCTAATTTAGCTCTAATTGTTCCTAATGTTAACATATGGGTGTTCCTAATGATAACATATGAGGAAAAATGTATCAGCGTTCCTAATATTACAGTATTTGTTCCTGATTTTGCATATGGGTCTGTTTTTTCAATACTTTAATAAAACAAATTTCAAAACTCACCTTTTTATAAATTTTACAGCGTCTTTGGGATATGAATTGAGAAAAAGGACTATTTAAATCCTACACAATATTCCTTTACGCTAGTTTTGAAGAAAGTTGTGGATGTTGAGCTTATTAAAATTAAAACTTTTACTTTCCAATGGATACATTTATTATCACTAATCACTAATCGTACTTCCACAGCCAGAACTTAGGTCTGAGTCCCAAAGAATAATAAAAACATGTTATTATTCTTCTTGTCTTTGTTCATTTTTTTAATTATGTTAACATAGAAACATTTTAATAATTAAAAACAAAAAATGGTTGGGCCTACTGTGGAGCAGTAGAAGAAGCGTGGACCAATAGATACATTTTTTATATTTCAAAAAGTAGAAAATTTATTTAATGAATACAACATGCAACATTTGTGTACCACAACACTTATTTAACTTTCATTTTAATATAATGTAATAAAATTATCATTTAATGATGACAAAACGATGATGCCATAGTTTCTCACATCGTGAGATAGTTTTTTTTGAAGTTTTAGATTCTCATAGAAAACTTGAAAATTCGAAATTTTTACTTTTTTTGATGCCGTAAAAAAATTTACACAATGTGACGGATTGGCTTAATGATATTACTTACAAACCTTTTATTGATTTTATTATCCTATATCAACACTGTTGGTGTATGAATATTTTTCGGACAATCATTTAATTTTTTAAAATAAATATTTTTCAAATTCCGTTACCAGTCTGGGCTAAAATGCATCGACATGCAAATCAATGATTCACAGTTTAAATCTTGTTTCCATATGCTAGAATATGATGAAATTTTTTTGTAGTATTCTTTATCCCTTAATTGATACAGCACCCTTATGCTTTCTATTTAAAAAAAATCTTTGACAAAAAAAATGTAAACATTAATTCTAACAAAATCAAAAATAACTGCAGATCGCGTTTATGCGTAACGACATCACAAATATGTCAAAAACTATAACTATTCAAACTTTTTTTTTTTAATTTTTCATTAAAAACAAAGATTTTTGCAACTTACCACTTTTTCTTAGTAGGGTGAAAATCGCATGTCTTATAAATTTAAAATTACTGGTGGAACCAATTATTTTTCTGACTACGTTAATTTGATGTCTCATTAACCTTAAAACTTTTGATTTACAAACGGTAGTATTATCTGTGGACATTAGGTTCATAGAAGCCATTGAAGTTGAAAAGTGATGCAACGTATTTTATTGAATTTTTTTTTCAATTTATCCTTTCGATTCTGTTCTCGTTGAGAAGCTCTCTGTAACTTGATGGTTTCCTTCTCTGTCGCAAAGGGTACGTTCTTTACGATCTGGTGAAAATATTTTTTCAACAGTTTTAGCTTTGAGATACACTGAAGTAAAACAACAATCATGTTTTATCATCTCAAAACAGTTTTTTAACAGATCTTTGAAAATTAAGTTAAAACACAATTCAATCAATCAAATGTATTTCAAATACATTCTATGACTTTGATATAGTTTGGAAAACTTTGACTATGTCCATAATTAGGAACACATTGTAAATAGTGTTCCCAATTGTGGACATATGCTTTTTTTAGTTTTTACACGAAAAAATCATGGTTCCAACATACTTATTACTTAAATCATGATAAAAAACAATCCGATGAGAAATTTCAAAAAAAAAATTGATTGACAAATTCAGCATCCATTTCTAAACAGGTGTTTTTTAAGAAATTTGCTAACAATTCAATTCAATTTGGACATACTTTGAAACAGTCCGGTTTTTACGGAAAATCCTGTGAGTTAGAAAACTAATTTGTTTGTAAAATGAAAGTTCACATGATCCGTTACATTATCATTTTTTTAAATAATTGTTATAAGTGAAAAATAACGTCAAAAACAGTCAAAATCGAACGGTATGTTAACATTGGGTACACATGCCAAATTAGGAACACCTACCCTACTCAATTTCACTTTTTTTCAAATAAGTTTCAAATCAAAACTCCTTTTAAATTTCAAAGTGGTAGAAACCCCTATCGCTGATGCATTTTTATGTTTTGATTTTCCACGTGTTGCCGCCGATGGAGAGCGAACGAATCCGGGTGATTTTTTTTCGGAAAGCATTTTCCCGCCCCAAAACCAACCCAAAGAGACAGAGAGGGAGAACAGGATTGAGAGTTCAACGAAGCGCGAACTGTTGGAAAAACTTCACCAATACCAAGGCGTTCGACAGTTGATAGTCGTTCGGTCTGTAATCAGAACGTCAGCTGTTTGCCTGTTGGCTAGAAGATGGACTCCTAGTATGTAAAGTAGAGTCTGGAGGACCGTCTCCGTCCGATTTTCTCTCATCTATTCTGTTGTACGTAAGTAAAACGTAGGGTAAGTTGGTGGAAACTCACCACCCACTACACCGTGGATTGGGTTGGGGTAGGTTTTTGGGGGTGGTTCGGGGTGGATTTGTAGATGAAGAAGATACAGTAGATTCTAGTAGGAACAGAAAAGGCAAACGCGCCGCCTTTCTCGCTCGTCAGATTTCAGTTTCAGTTGGACGGCCGCCGAGTTCGGAAGCTTTCGGTTCTCTTAAATCTATTCGTTTGTTGGTTGATTTCTTAGCTTCAGTTTTGCCTCTGGCCTCCGGTGAGGAGTATTTGGCTTTGAGCGGATTCAAATTTTTCGCATGCTGCCGACGGGTGTAACGACCATTTGATTCAGCTTGGTTCCTCTAATTTGAGGATTTCTGCTCCTTCGCTCGGAACGCTGAACAGGATTAAAAAGCATTAGTGATCCTGTAAAGAGATAGTGATCGGATGTTCAATCGTATATTAGACGCACCTTGAATGCTGCAGGTGGTTTGTGGAAAGAATTGTTTCAGGAAAACTTGTATTACATCAATCTACAGTTGAATAGTTGTGATGCGAAAGAACACCAAAGTGTAAACCCGAAATAATATTGAATAAAAATGTAACTGCAATACTGCTCCCTTTATTGTTTCTAAAATCTTCTAAACAAAATCCACGGATAACATTTATATTCGAAGCTAATCTCCTTCTATGTGGTGTTTAATCAGTGAAAGTACAACCGATTTTCGCGCCAGAACCTCCCCTCCAAACGATAATGCTGTGAATCTGATGAATACATAATTACGTGGCGAATTGTTACGATGATGCTTCCAGAAAATTGCCAACTCGAAGATTATAATGCAAATGTGAGTCGAGAAGCGAGCTATCCCAAATGATAATTTTCCGCTCGATTGCTTCCAGTGAAAAAAGTGGGCAAATGTCAGCAAAATCCCGTACATAACTACAACTATAATAGCTGGTACTGAAACGAAACGAGAATAAGAACGAGAACGAGAGTTCTCCAGCAGAATCCTTGAACAAACAACCACAAGAAGAAGCAACAAGAGGATTGGTAATGCTCCCGAGGAGGATTGGACAGGATTTGATTCGGTTGCATTAGAGCCGGTGTACGCGCTACTTGTGCTATTTATCGTCTCGTGCTGGTGGAGCACAACAAACAACAAGTGAAACGTTGAATTGTGAGTACGCTCGCAATCTTGCATGTGCAATTATCGTTATTTTTTCTTCTCTGCTCCGGAAATAAAAAAAAAAGAACAAACCCACAACACAACTTTCCAGTTCCGTTCCGTTTGCCACGAAGAACCAGAAGCAACAGCAACAGAATCATCAGGATTAAGGACGTCTGAGGACACTTCCGGAGGCTGACAAGCGAGCAGTCATTTGTGGATATATTTTGACATTAGGTATGTTACCCCCAGTTGTTCTCATTACCGGATGCAGACATACTTTTGCGATGACAATTTGTGTCGATTTGAATCTATTTTGAGAAACCTACAAAATAAGGCTCATTTGAGGGGATTCCAGGAATACCTATATTTTTAACAAAAAGTGTCTACCAATTATGAAGAGCTTTGTCATCAATTTAACTGCTCTATTTTTAAAGCTTTTAAAAAAGTTCTATGACTTTCAACTTAAAACGAACGACACAATTGCCTGTAAGAACCTTATTTTAAGTTCAGCTCAAGAGTAGTATAATTGAAAGGAGCTGCATTCAACGTTAATACAGGAGATGCTTTTAAAAAAACTTAAACAAAGGTTTTCATACATGATTCAAAGAACTACCCAAGTAACACCGATAGTTTTATTGGGCTCCTCAAGCCCCCTGTTGAACCAAAACTTTATCTATAAGCCTGCTATAAAACTTTAAATGTTACTTGGGCAACTTTTAAAATCAGAAAATTCAGATTCGTGTTCAAAAAAATTTGGGCAGGTACTTTAATGATGTGGTTTTATCTAGTACAGGAACTAACAATATTACTATAGCATACCGAATATTCAGATATTCCTTTTTTCCTTGATTCCTTTCCTTGATTCCTTTCCTTGATATGCTTTGTATAGAGAAGAACAGAATTCAATGGGTGCAACTCATTGGTATCTCTTATATCACTTATGATTTTTTCTGTTTATTTTTCTTACATTAAAGAATGCATTCAGGAGCATTTCAATAATTTTCTACGCTACCCTTTAGAAAAATTCCAATCAGACGTCAACGCATTATGATCTTTAAATAATTTCAAGAATTAAAACATTACGACATAACGAGACTTGAAAAAAGAAAAGACTGAGCCGAAGTTCACATAACGACGAAATTTTTTTTCTCCAATAATGAAGTTTTAAAGTAATGAGAAGGTTAACATTCGTAGGTCATTACTTGGACATTGTTCGTAACAATCCACTCCATTGCCTACTTGGAAAGTATGGAGTACTGGCAACTGACAAGTCGTGTTTTTGCGAGTAAGATAAACTTACTCTCGCAATCTCAACATGCTTAACTCTGTTTTAGTCAGCTAACTATATAATTCGGTATTGATTTTTAAAAAGAACAAATTCGCCAAGACCTATGTTATAAGAAAAAAGCATTAAAAGTTTCATATTTTGTAAGAACGAATCATCAGGTGGGAAACTTTCACTTCTCGGAGAAAAAAGACCACAGTTGTTCTTATTATTTCAGCTGGTTATACCAATTATCAAAGCTTAGTTGAATTTTTCGCATCCAACTATAAATATAATAGACTCAACTACAAACTGATGATTGACTTAACGCAATCGACTATTAACTATAATTGATTCAGCTGTAAATATGATAGATTTAACTACATTTATATAAATTATTTAAGGCAATCAACTATAAATATATTTGATTCAACTACAAACTGCTGATTGACCAAACACAATCAACTTTGACCAAAATAGAATCAACTGTAATGGTATAATTGATTCAATTGCTAATATGATAGATTTAACTACATTTGCATGATTGATTTTAGGCATACAACTTTAAATATATGTAATAGATTCAACTATACATTCCTGGTTGACTTCTCACACATAACTAAAAATACGAAATTGTAGTGGTATGATTGATCCAATTGGTCCCCCCACAATCATAAATCACTTTCCTTCCACCACAAAATGTTCGATTTTCAGATGTTAGTTGACCAAATATCAAGCTTTGCATGAATTTTAGTCAAGCTTCTTTTTGAGTTTAAATATGATTTTGTTAAAAAATTACTTAATTGTTTCGGTAAATTAATCAACGTTTTTCAAAACCTCAATTTTGGGTCAAAATTGTAGCCCGTAACAATCATAATAATAATTTAGTCAAATTGCTCACAATTATTTGTCACATAGAAGTCTATGGCAACACCCAAATATCAACATAGAAATCAACACATTTCAAGCAAACATTTGAGGGTATTCATTGCTAAAGCTTAGTTGTTTGAGAAATGGGACAGATACAAATGCATGTATCTCAAAAACAATTCGTTTGATTGAAATTCTTTCTATGAAGGAAATGATGGTAATCTTATCATAATTCATGAAAAAATTAAAAACTAAAAATTCATCGCTCTTTTGTTAAAAGAATTTCTAATTCATTCTTGGTACCTCCCATCGACCGGTGCACACTCTTTTAAGTCATGATATTGATCAGTTTTTCAAACTTATACTTTGTCTAATCTGTATTTTAGGTGGCTACATCCTATTCCTTCAATGTCTGCATCTTTTTTTATCAAATACTTCTCATTTAAAAGAAACTAGGGCAATTCAGTGGATATAGCTGTTTCGAAATTAATAAAACTTGATTATTTATTAGCCACTTTAAAGCGTTTTTCTGCTGACAAAATCTAACAATAACGAAGTAAAACCATCATGAGACATAACTTTAAGAATAATCGGTTAGTATTGATCCGTAGGTTTCGAAGGGCACATACAAGATTACTCTTTTTATGCTTTTAAAAACAACGAAAACCAAAGTTTCCGTATTGTATATTGTTGTTTTTTCCATAGAAGGAGAATTTTGGCAATTTATTATATTTTATACAAATAAACCAGGAAATATATGTATTTATAGTATGTACATACTTCAATATGCTAGGGACCTTGCCACGAGCATGTTATAGACATGTTATATGATTCAAACGCTGGAATTTGTTCGAAATAGAGGTTTACATAAGTTTTGTCGTTTATCAGAAATCATCTGTCGCATAGCCTCGGTACCGGCTATGCAGCTTACGAGCTCTGGAACTAGCAAAAAATTGTTGTTTGAGGTTAGGTTTGAATGACTTATAGCTAGGCAACACTTTCAGCATATCGGAGAAAAATTTGCGGGACATTTCAGCGATCAACACTTAGTTTTTCTCTTATTCCAAATTAAAAATGCTGACTTGACTTCCCTGATGACTCTTAACCGTAGTTGCCGATCATGTGCTTCACTCCAATGCTTAATTTGAACTTTGTAGACTTTTTGACATTGTTTGCATACATTTTCACCACTCATACACAGTAATTGTTCGAATAATAAACGGTTTTGTCAGCTACCAATTTGATGATGACGGATTTTGAAGGAAACTGTGCATTTTTTTTCTTTTTCTCTAAATCGTTGATATCTCAATAAAGCGTGAATTTTAAAATTTGAAAAAAGTAGGTCTGATAGTACTTTTTACAGGAAGCAAAATGCTATCAAAATTTTGAATGTCTGATTACTAGTTAACGAGCTACCGTCAAACGGGGCATCATGCAACAGCGGGGTTGAATGCAACATTTATATAACACCACACAGATTCAATTTTTAATTTAATGTAATGAGATAAAGTTATCTTTTAATGATTACAAAATGATGATGACATGGTTTCTTGAATCCTAAGATGGTTTTTTTTAAGTTTTTGATTTTCATATAAAATTTGAAAAATCGAACAATGAATGTCCAATTTTTAACATTTTTCGATGCCGTAAAAAACTTTACCCAGTATGACGGATTGGCTTGATAATATCACCTATAAACTTTATACTGGTTTTCTCATCCTATACCAACATTGATCATGTGGAAATATTTTTCGAACAATCACTCAATTTTTTTAAATAAATATTTTTATAATTCAGTTACCCGTCTGGGGTAAAATGCAATAAAATGCAAATCGGATCTAAATCTCATAAATCGCGTTTCCATATGCTGGTATATGATTGTTTTGCATTATGCGTTAGTTAACATTAAAATTTCATCCATTCCTAGATTTATTTTCATGATATGAGCTTATAGAATATTTTGTAGTATTTTTTTACCCCTAAATGTATGCAGAAGATTAACACTTTTTTCTTAAAAACATTTTTGTCAGAAAAAATTAAAAATTGAATTCGAACAAAACCAAAATTTACTGCAATTGGTGCTTTATGCGTTATGACATCACAAATTTATCAAAAACTATGAATTTTCAATCGTTTTCATTAGATTTTTCATAAATTACAGAGTTTGTTGCAACTTACCCCTTTTTCTTAGTAGGGTGAAAATCGCATGTTTTTGTAAATTTAAAAAAAAAATGGTGAAATCAATAATTTTTCTGACTACGTCAGTTTGGTGACCCATCTACCTTAAAACTTTTGATGTACAAGAGGTACGATTATCTGTAAGCATTAAGATTTTAGAAGCCATTGAAGTTGAAAATTGTTGCATGTTGCCCCAGTTGACGGTATTAGCAAAAGAAAGTGACCTATTTCTAAAAGAACTTAGCTTTAGTATACATTCAAGGGGTAATTGGGTTGAGCTAGCAACCATGAAATGATTTGTTTTGCTTGCAAAAAAGTGACTCATGATTGTGTGGAATTCGATGGATGCTGTAACAATTATGGGTCACTTTTATTATGCCAAATATTATTGAATTTTCACGTTTTAGTCACTCAGTTTCATTTGAATATAACGTCGTCCTTTGTGGTTAAATGAGACCAATTTATAATGTTGAAACTTTGAAACACCCGCTTAAGGGGCTTAATGATTCAAGATGTCAACCTTAATACATTGGAATTTTATAAGATCGATCGACAGATGATAATAGTAGATAATAAAACTATCCAAACAGCAATTGAACTGTTACCAAGCGCACACATGATATTTTTATGCTTTTTGATGATATTACCCATAAGCAAAAAAAAAGAATGAAAAATTCTTTTAGTTCAGTAGATATCAGCAGTTCAAAAGATCAGTTACTAATAATTGTATGTGACCCATGATTGTGGGAGGACTGTAGATATGATAAATTTAACTACAATTGTATAAATGATTCTATATATTCAACTATAAATATAATAGATTCAACTGTAGTGTTATAATTGATTCATTTATAAATATGATAGATTCAACTACAAAGGTATGTTTGATTCTAGGTATGGAACTATAAATGTAGTAAATTAGACTATATTTTTATGATTGATTGTGTGATACTTGAAAACTATAGTGTTCATCTATGTTGATCAGCAAAAGAAACATTTTCCTCTACCAGTTCCTGGCAGCGGTCGTGTAGCAGGCCGACAGTTCCTGGAATTGGGAAAGGTACACCTACTCTGGCTGCCCGATACTTTATTCTTCGTGTTACAGTTATTTCGGCATCCGTGTAAATACCTGGCCAGCTGGCAACTGATTGAACATTTTTGTTATATAGTAGTTAGATATAGGAGGAATCACATCTTACCTATCGGCCACTTATGGGATTCGATCCCAAAAGTTTTCTTGCCAATACCGAGAATCTTAACCAGTACACCTGACAACCCGAAACCAGACTCGCGTCAGCCTATCCTCTAGACCACTTTAGCACTGCTTTAAAATAACTTAATGAATTATGAAATTACAATTTTTGGTCAACTAATAAAATTTGCCTGTTATTTGATCAATTTGGATTTGGTAGCCTTCTCCACCATTTTTTTAAACAAATAAAAAATTACTTTTTTTTAAAACAGTCAGAACTCGAGGAAAATAATTTATTATTTGGGAAAAAGTCAAATGATGCAACGAAAAAGTAGAAACCATAAGTTTAGCCAGCAGATCGTGGTCTAGAGGATAGGGTCTTCCCAGCAAACATGAAATCGTATCATAAATGATAACTTAAGTCGTTTACAATGGTGTTGCAAATCGCAATTCCAACTGCAAAGAGAAAAAATCGTATTAAATGTCGTCTTAAGACAGTTTATAGGATATGATAGAAAGTCCGCCATGTTTGTTAATTTTGAAATGATTTATGCTCCTGCGCGGGATTCGAGTGAGAAAATCATCGTCATGTTCTCTCTGCAACCAGCAGTGCATCCAGATGGCTTAAAATCAGATGTGAATTGACGGATATTGACCAATGATAGAACTGGGAAATGTTGTCACTGCCAACGATTTGAAGGTACTGTTAGAACGTTTTGATAGATACGAATAAGGTATCGGATAACGCTCAATTGGTGTAGTTTTTGTAGCTATGAAAAGAAATGAAATTTTTGTAGGTTCAATGCCTCCACTTTGGTAGGTAAATGCTGTTTTTTCAACTTTCATACGATCCTTCTATAATGTATGTGGAGCGTATATCAAAACAGCATAAGAATATAGCTACAAAAACGTTTGCTGGGTTTGTTTTCTAAGCCAACGGTCTTGAGATCGAATCCAAGTCGTGAAATAAACTGGCACACATAGAATGATGAAGGTTGGCGGTGATATGCTAGCCGCGTAAACATTGAAATTGTACTTCTCAATGATGCAGCACATGCATGTGGATGGATCTTTTCAAGCGAACTAAGAATGCACTCTGAGCACAGATGAACAGAGATGTTGAAGCTCGAACACAAAATCTTCAGAAACTTATGTAAAATTTGAAATGCTCTTATTTAAAGAAGCCGTTTAAATTGACGAAAAACAGTGCCATTTATTGCTTGATTTGTAACTTTTCAACGGCACAATAAATGGCACTGTTTCTGGACAGCCGTTTTCAAAGTAACAATTTCCTTTTTTTGTCATTCGGAGTTGGAACATCGCGAGGGGGAATAATAAAAAATAATGCGTAAAACAGATAAATTGGAATTAATTGCACGAAAGCTTGTACGCAACAAAATTGCATACTATATCATTGCACAAAACCTATAAATCAAGTAATTTTTTATCGACAAATAATCGACAAATATCGAATAAAATCAAGATATTTGAATTTTTTTTCGAAATAAACATGAAATACTTCAAACTTTATTAATTCACTCTAAGGGATTGTTGCAATTTCGGAGGGGGAGGGGGGGGGGGGGGGGGTTACAAAAGAAAAAATTGATATTTGTTCCAGCCTAAATAAACTCAAATATTTCAATTAGATGAATTGATATGAATAATAAGAATAGCTTTAAAATGCAAAAAATAGCTTCATCATAATTTTTCACTATAGAGACTGCCGAAAAAACAAACGGAATCTGTGTAAAATTTCAATTTCTATCATTTAAAGGGTGATAGGGTCAAAATTTGGTCAAGGGAAAACGCGTGTAAATCGGTGAAATCGTTTATTTAACAAATCAAATTAAATTTCTTTTTCAAGCATAATTAGTATAAAATTCAGGAAACATATTCAGTTAGGCTTCCGCTTTTCCAAATCCGAATTGACGGGCCTTACGCTAAACCCCTGCCATCAGATTTTGTACAGCCACCTTGTCCATCTTCTTCGCCGCAGAAAGCCAGTTTGCCTTGAACTGCTGCTCGATCTTAGCAGTTTTTTTGGTCTTCTTTAGGTTCCGCTTGACAATAGCCCAGTATTTCTCAATTGGACGGAGCTCTGGCGTGTTGGGAGGGTTCTTGTCTTTGTCTTCACTCCATGGCTTTTTTACCGTAATGGAAAGATGCCAAATCCGGCTAAAACAGTACGGAACAACCGTGTTTCTTCAGGGAAGGCAGCAGACGTTTATTAAAACACTCTTTCACGTAAATTTCTTGGTTGACAGTCCCGGAAGCTATGAAAATGCTGCTTTTCAAGCAAAAGGTACAGATGGCTTGCTTCTTCGCAAACTTTGACAGTTTCATGTGCTTGAAAATATCTGCTACCTTTCCCCTTCCTTTTGCCGTATAAAACTCCTGTCCCGGAAGCTGCTTGTAGTCGGCTTTGACGTAGGTTTCGTCGTCCATTACCACGCAGTCAAACTTTTTTTTTTTTTTTTTTTAATTGAGCAGGGAAAAGCCCCCGGGAGTTGGTTACTTTCAAGACCATTCTCCCGAAGGCATAAAACCTCCTCACTTTTTATTCATTTTTTTTTATAGTTATTTTGTTTGCATAATACAATTGTAAAGTTTAACAATATTTCTTTTCTTCACTTTTCATAATTTTCATTTTTCAGTTTTTGGGTGATGGTAAGCGGCATGTGGCGGTTGTGGAGGGTGGCGGCGGTGGTGGTTGTGGCGGAGGTGGCTGGTGGAGAGGGCGAGATAAAAATGGTTTGCGGCAATTAGTGACAGTAATCTTCCAAGTGAGGAACTTGACATTTTCTGAGCCTCCAGTGAGATTACTCTCTGTTAAGGAGGCTTTGGAGAATTGGTTGATCTGTAGCTGGTACAGCGATCGAGTTTGTTTTTAAAACTTTACACTAGAAAGTTAGGTAAATTAGTCCTCAGGTGGACTGTAACT